>NW_026273337.1:0-275000 GCF_020536995.1 Dreissena polymorpha | reverse complement strand
GAACATGATATTGATTCAAAAAATGCGTTTATACGAAGATAACTTGTTCCAAAATTCCATGTGTTAAATCCATTATTCAAGAAATTGTGTCGCGGTTATCGTAATACAATGCGACGAAGAAAACCCCATCTCGATGATATTTAAATATAAAGGCATGTGTTTTTCACATTTGTAATAAGATTCTTTTTGTTTATTTATAATTGTGACTTGTTAGTATTTTTCAGCATTTTCTGCTTATTACATATGTACTTTTGTGTCGTTGATTAAATTCGGTTAACATCGATTTACATTGACGTTTTTTGCATCAAAACTTGTATTTATATTAAATGAAAGATAATATATCCAGCGTATACTATTTAGAACATACATTAATAATAAATACATCTATTATTTTAAGTAACATATCTAAGCATGAAATACATATTAATTTAATTTACTAATCCGTTTGCATAATTAATGGTGTATATGCAAACTTAAAAATAACATATTAAGCATATAAGCAGCGTGTTTATTTCAAGCACAGCGTTATCGTTTTGTATTTGTTTAAATATCGTACCTTGTACGAAGCATATAGTAACAATGAATCCCAAAAAACAAGTGATAATCATCCTCATAGTAAGTGTATTTCCTTTAATTTAACTGTATATATCACGACACAATGACAGCTACAATGTTTAAATTTGAGCATAAGGTGTTTGCAGTAATAAACCAATCGGATAAATCGTAAATTATATACGTTATCTAGTGAATATGATAAAATATTACGGCAATAAAACACTAACGCATCATTTTTCTTCAGATTAAGAAAGATTAAGCCGAAACGCATATGATAAACGTGCACATATTTAGTAAATAGCTTGGTAACTCAGAACGTGAACTAAAATGTTTCATTTAAAAGTTTTAATGCCAAACTCAATTAAATTTTTTAAACAATACCCTGGGCGCATGATGTGTTTTACAATATAAAAGGAACATAATAATCAATCCAACTTTAAGCTCCTTACTATAACGAAATAAAAGAATAACCAAGCTTAACTTATTTCGAGTTATTCATTAATTAATTAATAACGTCCTTGTTTTAATGTTCGTATTTAATACTATTTATTATGTATCATTTATAGGGTAATATACAACTCTATAGCCGCTAATAGATTTTTAGTTTTACATTTAAAGAGTTTCGCGATATTAATTAGCGAAACTTTTTAAAGATTTCATAATGAACAACACTTTTTTATTGAAACGCACACATCTTCGCGTGTCTTTGTCAAACTGTATTTTTTTAAATTTAGGTATATCTAAAATTAAAATTTAAACAAATGACCGGAATTTGAGTCGCTGTGGTGTAGTGGATATGGTGGCCGCCTATCAATCAGGAAGTCACGATTTCGATCACCATTATGGGAGTGTTCTTTAGACACCAAATACTGGTTCTAGTCCAAGGAAAAATACTGGAGAGCATTTCAAATAGGCATTAGGCGTGCTATACAATCGAGCTTAAATAAATAGGTTTAAACTAATTACCGGAATAAACTTCCAAGGCGGTGACCCCAGCTTTATTCTTGCATGTGTTTATGTTGGTTTGACATCAATTAATGTCTTTGTAACATTATCGAAAAGAAACATTCAAAAGAAAACATGAAGCAAACATCGTGATTTTTCTTATTATGGGTTCTTAGAATAAGCAAGCATTTCGTCTTTAATGATCACATTAAATAGAAGTACGAACGAATAATCTTCATAGGAGACAATGCCTGTTATGTGGATTATAAGCATTAATCGGTACTTCAATAAAATGTATGCACACAATATGATTGCACGCTTGATCGAACACGTAGAAAGGGAAATACCTCAACTATCAAACGTCTGATTAATGGGCTTTCCATATTTAATCACACTACATACTATAAAACCATGGGCTAAGTAAACACTATATATTTTAGCCATCACAGAAACACTCTACAAAGGTGTAACATGTTAACCCAAGACATTATAATCATCAATAAATACGGCCTAAAAACCCACAGAGACTGTACAAGGATCTATAAATCACGAAATAAATACGCAAAGGATATTTGCTGATATTTACACAAACTCACTTCAATAGGATTCTTGTAAGTTTTGTACCGTTTTGCTTTTTAGACAGTCAGCGATGATACAAATGTATGTTCCCATAAGTATCATTTGATAGTACATTTATATAACATCCCATATTTTATTGATCAGAACTTGATAAATATTGGAGGACTGAGTGCTGAGATAAGTTAAACTTGATTGAATAATTTGCATTTTTCGGATCACATCTATTTCACTGACGAATCCACATGTCATGACTCAAAATAAAATGTTTAATCCACGTTTATGATATGGCCTAAAGATTTAAACAAAGTAATTTTGCCTTACCTTTACATGTTTATTTGTTTTAAGATGTCCGTATTTAAACAACATATACACGGAAGCATAACACAACAAGACTCCTTGTGTAATCACCTAATCTTTAAGTAAAATCCATACACACCGAAACGGACAATCGTCTAAAACAATGAGAACTGCAGAATGTACTCAGTTATATATACAATCTCACATTCATGATGTAGTGACATCATTACCTAACAGCCAAGTATTATGAATAACAAACATGGTCATTTTAAACAAAATAACAATGACTAGCAATATAACAAGTTTCATCAATAATGAGTCATACACATGATTTATCGAGGGGTAAAATAAGTTTTCTCATTATTTGACATTGTTGTCTAAACAAATGATCAAGATTGAAACTGAGCCTAGATGTCTTGATATCACCATTCTTGCCAAGCCCCTTCGATAAAAAATCATAAATGTTTACTGCTGAGAAGTAACAATTAGTTGTTTAATTCGATTTGACCCGGTGATATAGAGTTTAGACGCACACGAATCGTGATTCGAGCATGGCAAGACGTTGTCACAATACAGATTCTTACAAAGCTCCATTTAACATGGACCAATGTGGTATATTCAGTGAAACCAGGGTTGCATATCTTATGACCACGTAACCTTGACTCAATGTGCGAGATATGATACGATGAATGATTGTGCATGAATATGATCACACATTAAAACCCAAACATGATAACATACCACAGGAAAATATATATATATATATTTACAAATATATACATGTATGTGATCATAAAACATTTATATACTATAACAACTACTTGGTCACCTGATCACTGAGATTTGCATGTCACTTTAATTTTACGTTTAAAGTGCTTAAGGAAACAAACAGAAACATGCCATTGTATATGATTACTATGGAACGGTATTAAGGTTAAAATACATCATTCGCGGTGAATATTTACATGTTGACTGATGTTTATTATAATAAGCTTCATGACAATTCCAACATGCTTGTTGTCTATTCGTTTATACTTGATGATTGTTGCAGCATTACATCATTCATGGGGAATATTTACATTATGCTTAATGTTTATTCTAATGTGCTTTATGACAATTCCAACATGCTTATTGTCTTTTCGGTTATACTTGATGATTGTTGCAACATGCAACCAGTCATAATCGGTTTTGCCACTAAGCGTCATTAACAACGGCAGTAGGCAACAGGCAGTAAGCGGAATGCAACTAAGCAGTATGCAATTTACCAAATTATGACAGCAGGTGGCGCACGTTTATTTTCTGTATGTTGAATAAATTACTTTTCGGAAAAAAGAGAAAACATCCGAACCATTTTCACTACTATACTGAATAAGCTGAATTAGTTCCCTTTAAACAAAATACCTTTATTATTGCCATTAAAACCAGTACGCCTAAACAGGATATTGACTGCCGCGAATGTTTTTGATATTTGTAAGTTGCAGTTGGTACTCATGAAAATATACATGCATTTTATTCAGGACATAATGGAGCTGATGTGTTGGTGATGCAGGTTTTGACACCCGCCGCATATACATTTATGAATGAAAGGCTTCATGGACATTGTCGTCGCTCTTGGTTATCAGAACAGTTTCCACGCACGGATTTCAACCGTCATTGTTTACAATCTATTATTAAGTCCAAGCGCGTGTGCCGGGAAAACAGGGCTCAATGTATTTTGTGTTCAGCTCTATAATATTTATATCAAATCTGTATGAAAAAATGTCGGTGCACATTAATCCGGTGTTCATTTTGAAAATATCGAGGCGTTCATTAATTATGGATCTAAAACGGAGCATTAGTCCGCATATAGAAAAACACCGGACGGATTGCATATAAGTTCGGAGACATGAACTCCTTTCGAAAGAAAGCAATAAGAGGTTCAATTCTATATGAGCAAGTCTCACTGCGCAAGATTACGCTCTTACTTCTCGTATATATTTGACTCTTATGAATCTTTGCAAATACGTAGTGTTTTATTTTGCTTTATCGAAATTAAGCAATGCATCTATATGTACTTTAAGCAGCATACATGTAACATGACTTCCAAATGACCAACAGCTCTGTCATATGTTAAAGGGATTGACACGAAATACCTACCAATCTATAATAAAGTTTATATGTGCACTTCAATATTATAGTTTTATAGCATTTTATGTGGTGCAATATAAGTGTACTATAGTAAAGTTTAAATAATGTAATGGATTTCCTTTAAACATACATGCAGAGTTCCAGATAACTTTTTCAGCAAAATCTTGGTTTACACTATATTAAAAAATCCAGCCTTAAAGTGTATTATTAATTCCTTTTTACCGGTAAGTATATTTTTTTGCACATCAGCATTTAGGTTTATAGTCTAAGAAGAGCTCATGCCAATTGCAGGATTACAGCTGACTTTTTGCGAAAACAAGACCAGATAATATAAAGCGTTTGGCTTTTCGACTGTTTTAAAGATAATTCATAATAACGTTAAAGTGCTGTTGATTGCATAATTTAAATGAGGGCCTAGACGAGTGAGAACTCATTGATGAAATGTTTACATTATATGCATTGATATTGAGTTTTACGCATGATCACAAATTTTGAATTCTTATTTTATTTTTTCAATGCGTAACCGTGCGTACAGACTTTAAGCCTACTTTTTAAATAAATTGTATTATTTTTTTTACGACTTTAAGCGTCTTATCTGGAGCTCTGCATACATGTATGAGTAGCATATATTGAAATATATCCATAGAGCTTATTTGGTAATTGAAGGTAAATAACTGTACACAAATTATGGTTAGTAAATAACAAAAAAAAGTTACGTATTCAAACACGCGGTTAATTTCGGTTCAGATGCAAATATCACACAAAGGGGCGCAATTTCTGCTATAACATAAAATGTCCGTTATACGCCGTAAATTTCCGTAGTCGTCCGTAGCATTTCGGAACGACTGTCAATTGACATCATTTTATCATGCATGATTGTATGTTGCTTTGCGCTTGGGTGAAACTCACATCTTGCCATCGCGTTAATGTATTCAACGAATCAATGTTTGATTCAATTATGCACTGCGCCTATTGCACAAGTCTCTCAGCACAAACCAACATACACATACCTAGCATGCAATTTACGAACGCGAATTTTGCATCTGTACACAAGAATGATACCATGAAGCAGAATGTAAATAGACATTGGTCATCAGGCAAGATGTGTCATCAAGCATGAACAGGTGTCTACATACAAATTGAAGGAACCATCAAGAATCATGACACAGTCATAAAGAAGGATTTAATTTTTACCTATATACCGTTCCATAGATTACACACGCCAATTCATTTGATGTATTTAATCCCATGTTCACATTAAGGTTCTGGAGTATTCAGCTTCTATTTGTTTACTGTCGGTAGTGTAGTTTACTGTCGGTAGTGTAGTTTACTGTCGGTAGTGTAGTTTACTGTCGGTAGTGTAGTTTCGCTTAAATTTACAATACAATTATGCTGCACATATTTTATGTATGAAATGTTTTTATTTAAACATTGTGTAGTTCCTAACATGGATCAATATAAATTATATAAATTATAGTTAAAATTAGCAAAATAATCCAAGAATCGGACTGTAATCAGTTTAAATTGAATTAGGATCTTTGTGGGTATTCCAGTAGCTAACAGCGAACGTGTTTGTGTGATATGCGCATATATATCATATCATGATTCGAGTGTTAAATTTTGACATTTTCGTCTATAAAAGCTAATGTCAAAGTAATGTTTAAATAATCATGTGTTATTATCGGAGAGGTCTGATGTTCGTGTTCTTGCTAACGAGTTATGCTCATTTTACATCGAATTTAGAACTATAAACCAACGAGTCATGCGTGTCTTCCCTTCCCAAACAACAAACGAATTTTCATATCAGTGTTTTTAGGATTGTTTAGTGCATCTTTTGTGTATACAACACATTCACAATATACATAACATAGAACGAATCTGAAATTTAGGCTCATAATACATTTCTATACGTATATAATATACCGGGTATTGTATTATTATTATTACTATTATTATTAAGTAATACCTAATCATTGTAATCTGAAGGACATATGCATTTGATAAATTGTCCACGCATTTTGGGCAAAACAGATATCAAATTGTTCAGTTACACTTGTGATTTCTGAAATAACCCCAACTTTGTGTTTGGTTTCACATCAAGAGTGGTGTTGAAAACAGACATGTCAATTTTGAAGATGTTCTTAGTCTTACGGGAATGGATGTCATGCAAAGTGTAAAATATATATTTATCGATAGTTAATTAACGCGATTATTTTCTAATATTATTCCCAGCGGTGCACGGCACATTTTAATTGTTTTATAATACCGCTGGAAATCAATGTGTATCGACATTATCCCGGATAAAATAAAAAATGATTATAATTTAACTATTTTTATCCAATTTATTGTTTGTAAGACTGCGTGATTAAGTATGTTATGGTATAATAGAAAGGTTGACCAGAAACACGCTGTCTGTGGTCCTTTTTTTCACGTGAGTAGCTTACAATTCGCGCGTCAATTATCCTTTTATCATTTTGGAAGTGCATACAATTACCGTTAATTTACTGAATTCCAATGTAGGCATATATAGCATTTTGCATAAATCGGAAAATGTGTTTCGAAACGTATTGCATGTGTACGGTGTGCGTTTTTTGTCTGATCGTTATGACCTGTTGCTTAAATGATATATGAAGAAATTGATGTTTTACATTTTAGAAATTAAATAATGAAATGATAAATGTCCACCACGGACCATATTTAATAAGTTATTCAAGATCCTTCAAGATAATTATGTTATCAACGGAAATCGCATACAATAATAGGACTACTGAAACACACCCCGGCTTCTCAAAAAATGCCTCTTAAGGCGGGTAAGGTCCTCATAAACTTTGAAAACAACAACACACACACACTTTTTCCCGTAAAAATATCGTTACGATCGTTGATATATATTTACAACTTTTACTTGTAATATTGTATGTGTGTGTGTGGGGGGGGGGGGGGTAAAAAGGATTGTTTGAGAAAAATGTCTGACTGGACAAAGACGTCCGTAGGTAAGGCCCGATTTTTAACGGCTCTCAATGAACGGAAACAACCTCCTCTAAATAAAGCATTTACATGGAATAACGCAATTAAGATATTCGATTTGAGTTATGGTAAATTTAGTTGAACAAGTACAGTAGCGCGTCACAAAGATTGGTAGTCGCTGTTTTTTTGTTTCTGACATCCAAACATACAATTTTGGTCAATTGGCGTCGCTCTGGAGAGCTGCGACTTGTATGTAATGCATATGTTTCGCTTATGGGAGGAGCAGTTATTGTACGGATCAATGTATATAATTTTGTTTAAAGAATATCTTGCATAGTGGTGGTGTTTTGTGTAAATAAGTGTAAATAAGTACTGCATTTGTGCCTATTATATTTATTACAACATTTATTGCCAATAATGCAAAGTTAATTATTTTAATTAATAGCTAAACACAGGGACTGGGCACTAATAAAAGATCACAGGGACTTGGCAAATACGCGAACCGGTGTAACTTAATGTAAATAGTAAACATTTTTGTCTGTAACTTTCAACAGTCGCCGTGGTGTAGTGGACGAGGTGTCCGCCTAGCGATCGGTAGTTGGTGGGTTCGATTTCCAGGCCGAGATCATTTTTTTTATATATTATTTATATTATTTATATATTTATATATATGGTATATACATATATATATATTATATATTTTTTTATTATTTTAAATAGAATGTAAAAATACTGCGTTTTAATGCGACCTATATACAACGTTGCACATTTTTTTTTTAATTCATGGATGCCGCGTGGTGAAAACGTTAATTAAAATTTCTTACATCTCTTAAATATCTTTTATCCCACTTTTACAGCGAATTCGGTTGATTGAAGCCCCGTTTATTAAATGTCATCTATAATCAACGGCACGTGCTACGTTGTTAGGCTACGTTGTAAGCAAATGCAGTTACATGTTACATTGATGTTATAAATCTTTTAGATTTGCAATTCAATATGAATAAAATTGTAATTAAAAACGCACGAATCTTTGTCACAAAACGATATTCTGATTCTTAAAAATGAATATTTGATCAGTGGTTATTTTTTGAACGCGGAGTAATACGCTGACATTGGTAAGACTACAGTCATTATCAAAGTACGACAAACACTCATGAAAACGCGAAATTACCCAGTTAAATAAATTGTGTTTAAATAAAAAGGTTTACTGAATAAAAAGTTGGATAAATAGAATAATAGGTTAGTGTTGATTATAGATCAGGTTTATCATGCTCGGCACGAAAACGAAAAAGCACTCGCCAAGGCTCTTGCTTTTTGTTTTCTAAGCCTCCCATGATAAACCTGATCTATAATAAATACGTACCTGATATTATATATATAAAATACACGTGTTTTTATATCAACAAATAAATGCAAACAACACATCTATTTTGCATGTATTTTTGTTGTTGTTTATGGTTGTCTATCATAGGCCCTAAGTACTATCCCTACCACATATAGAGCGCGAAGCGCGACACGTATTATTGATTGTAACAATGAGTTGTGATAAAGGAAGCAGCCGCTTATCAAGGAGGAGCTGTGTCCCAGCAACCCGTTTCCCTAGAGTCAAGCACTCCTCGGAGTTTTTTTTAAGAACCACATATAGAGCGCGAAGCGCGACATGTATTACTATCCAGGTGGTATGGACCCTTTGTTAAGGACTTTTTTAGGTGACACTATCAATGCGCAGTTCTGTTCCATTAATGAAAATTGCACACGGATGCCAGTAAAAAAAAGGAAACCAATGTTAATAAAATAAACTATGGAACATTTGGGGGTTACAACACAAAATCATAGATAATGGTTATTTGGGGGTTATAACACAACATCATAGATAATGGTCATTTCGGGGTTATAACACAAAATCATAGATAATGGTTACACCAGTATCTTTTCCTATGTTGTTTAAAATAATCGGCCAATATATTAATATTTACAGTAGAAAAAAATCGTTTTGCATCAATACTTATCTTGTATGCATTTGAAATCAATCCCGATTTCGGCTTTCTTTTGTGGGCAAAGGCAATGCGGCGCTTCAAATTTGCGCCTCGCGAACATGTCAGAATTAAACACGGTTGGAAGGAAATCAAGACAGGTTTGCAGTACGCTTAAGTGCATATTATTATTAATATCAGTATTGTGCCAAATATATATCTTGATCGAAGAGGTAGTATAAACTTATAAAATAATTAGCAACTTAACGTAAATATCAATAACTGTTATTACACTGTACACTAGAGTGTTTAATTGATACATCTGAACTCATTAAAACATGAACACGCATCAGTGAAATTTGAAATCTTACATGTCATAATAAGATCATGAAAGTATATACCAATGTCCAAGGTATCTACACAAATATTCAATGCGCGATTTATCGTCATTTAAATTTTCCAATTGACGAACAATTTGTTAATAAGAGTATGTCTTACATCATTCCTCGCTTAAGCTAAACGATTTAGCTAAACGTTCCTTATCGATTAACACATATATTCGAGTGATATGCGTATATATATCGTATGTTGATTTAAGTGTCGAAACTCAAGAGGGCCTACTTTCGTTCATTATAGTAGCCTAATTAAAAGTGGTGTTTATAATCCGGATATGGATGTTCTGGAAATCCGAGTTTGGTTTATAACAAAGAACTTTCATTCCGTCGTTCATGCCGTTTAACTATACATACTATTTACCACGAAAACAATATCATTTCTGAATCAGCGCTACTCGGCGTGATTAATGCATCATTTGTATTTACTGTAAATTAAAAATGTATTGTGCAAGGACGATACTGTAATGTGTGTTAATAATCAAGTACACGAAATTACAAGAAATTTGTATTCATGCATTCATACTTTATTGTTTCCAAAGTTAACATCCGGAATTTACACCTATATTATAACTTTTTAATTGTTAATGATCACGGCGTCTTATAAACGCCCGGTAAACCAAATTATTAATCACCAATCGTGTTAGACGTCATGGCATTGGGCTTTATACAGAAGAAACAGTTTCAAAATGGGCTTCGTGAAACATATTTACATACTATCATTGAATAATTGTTTAACCACTTGAACAAATATTTATTAAAAAACAGACTTGTTCTTATAAAATATACTCTCCTATCGTGAGCAGTTGTATCCTGATATGATGAGTTGTGTCGCATAATGAGAAGGTAAAACCTTTATTTCATGACTAATAAAAATACGGAGTTTCAACCGATTTAAAGTTTGTACAATCCTCACACTCTCTCGTTCATTAACACTGTGTGGACCACACCCCTCCGGGGCATGGCATATTCATAGGTCCTTAATTTGTCTGATGACGTCATTTCGGCCAATGTAGTAACATAATGATCATTTTTTGTTAAGTTTTCATACAAATTCAAACTTGTTGTTTGTACAACGCAATTTGCAATATAAAGAAGTGAAACTCAAGCTGCTGGAGCAGTATTGCATTCTCATTATATACAATAAGTTGGTCTTTTATTTCAAGCAAGTGACCAATTCCTCAAACAGTTTCAAACAATACAATACAAAACAACATGCACACATATAAGAATAAAGCTGGGGTTACCACCTTGGAACGGTTAATGCAAAGCATTGGGTGTTTAAACCGGTTTTAGAGCGCTCAACCTCACACTTGGTCCAGCAATATTCATGATACATATAACTGGCAATACAATTTAACCTCATAGCATTGCAACTCGAATTAAACAATAATAAAACGCAAATAAAACGCATTCAATTTAATGACCATTTAATTACCCAATGGTAAGAAAGACACCAGAGCTACAGAGTTACAACTTTTTAAGGAACGATGAAATGAAATTACGAACAAGTGTCAGCTACATCCCTTCTTTTTAGAACAAGATTTAAGAATAAAGCATCATAAAGTTAATATTTCAGATCATCATCGCGCAAATACAGGAAGATGCAGCAACAATGGGTGCAAAAGATCCATATTACATAGCTTAGTTGTTTATGTGACTGCTAAAAAATGAATCAAACAAGAAACGCCCGTCAGAGAGAAACTATTAATAAAGGTTAAAGCTATAAACACGATGACCTATGCGTGAAGCCCAAAACAGTGAAAGTGTGTCGGATGACGCAATTTACAAGCGAAGGCACGATGACGTAAAAACTTCCAATATAATTAAAGGGGCAGTCCTGTAAAATAAAAAAAGGGCAGTACTGAAAAATCGATTTACAAATGAAACCAGCTTTCGTAATTGAATATTTAAGAATCAAACATATAAAATGGTCATTCCTTTAATAATTATAAATGTTAAGAGATGAAAGATATAGTGAATCGAAAACCAACAAGCTTGTTTTTGACGATGCTGCTTTCAGCAGCGAGTCAAGGTTAACATATCATGAACAAATTCTTCACAATGGCAAGCTTTGTAAAAGACCGAGCCAGTCCGATTGAGATAGCGCAGTTTTTCTAATCGGAATACCTCGACCTCGCTGATTTTCGTTGATAACATTCTCCTAGCAGAGTTGTCGTTCGTGTTTAAACATACAAAGATGGCCGCGCCCATGAGAGAATGATGACTCTTGCGTCAAAACTATCTTACAGCCTACATCGGCTTGTATCGCTATTTAGAAGCTGTCATTTAGGATATATGAGTTATTTATTCACTAAATCGGCGCTAATGACAACAATGGATGGAACGTAACATTCAACCCGCGTTCAATTCAAAGCTGGCGATTCAAATTGCAAGTTATGGTGATTCAATAATGGAGAAAGCATCAACTGGATTTCACAAACAATCGATAAGATTTGTTTAACCAGATAACAACAAGAAAAAAAATTGATTATTAAAGTAAAACTACTACAGGTTAGGCATTCTTAAGTGTACATATATCGGACATGTATAGTATTCGGATAAAAACAGTAATATATATAGATGTTTCATGCATTTAGATTGTGTTTTGTTAGAAGAGCTATCGTAGAGATGATGGTAATAAATATGTGATGATAAGGTGCTTCCGGTACATATAAATGTGTTAAAAGACTTAAATGTGTTATAAGGAAGTAGATTTTAATGTACCAATTCATTAAATTATAATTACGTTGTGTTATTTATCATGGTATTGTTATTTAATAAAGCAGTATAACCTTTTAAGATATTGTGTTGCTCGTATAGCTTATTTTATCTAAAAATTGAATAAAACAGACAAAAACACAACGCGCTTCAAAATTGACCTCAGCATTTTTCAATTTGACTCCTCAAAATGTCAGTCCAGGGGTCATTGACTCCTGGTTTATAAAAGCTATTGAAATCCCTGTATATTCGATGTGAATGACGCACTTTCTAAAACACTTGCCGCGCCAATGAGAGAATGATGACACTCGTGTCAAAACTTTCTTACAGCATACATCGGCTTGTTTCGCTATTTAGAAACTGTCACTTAGGATACAAAAGTTATCTATTCACTAAATTACGCTAATGCAACAATTGGTGGAATTTGAAGGATATATTCGATGTGAAATAAGCGTTTTCTGGATCTTGACAGCTTGACAATGCAAAACTGGCATACTGATGATACTGGAATATTTACTTATCAATTTAAGTCACATTTTGCTTTATAAATTTTGTCGAGCATTTTGCGGCTTATTGAATGGCTATAATACCCTATATAAACATATCATATGGGATTTGCAGATCACCAAGTTGTCCTGGAATTCAACAGTGATTACAAACTCTTTACTCAAATTACTGGTTTGCATTATTTCTTCTTTCTATTTAAGTACTTGATATCATGTTAGTCCAAATAATTAGACGTAATCTACCGTTTAGTCCATGCATATAGACCTCATATTTATAGGAGTAGATCTCATGTTAAAGTTAAATGAACTGTATCAACGTACAAGAGACATTAAGGCGATTTTGGCCAGTTTGGATCTAGATCAGCTTGCAGTTGCTTGAAAGCTGTTTGCTTAAGAGCGGTTTTCTGACAATAACAACTAGTTTAATTGGATACTAATTTAACTCCTTTTTTTCTGGTCCCTCGGGATCAATGACCCCAGCACTTTCGTGTTGAGAATTTAATATTACGATGGGTCGTGAGAGATGTTGCACCTTCAAATATCTCTCATGAAACGACTTATTAAAACCCAGTCGGCAATATTTGACTTTATTTTTGGTATGGTTGCTCTCGAGGGATCGAACAATTTTAGAATCTTCCTAAAAACCTAGTGGTACAGTGTCGACTTTGATTGCAGGAGGTTGCGCTGCGGGTTTGTTCCCCAGAAGTGACATTGAAAACTAGCCAACTTTGTTATCTTAATGGCTGCTTAACATAATATACTAAGATAATGTCAATTTTCTCTCACATGATAGTCATCAGTTATATTATATAAAACCTTACAGCAGTAGTAAACAATGGGACAATAATTAATGAACGCATCTTTCATTTGTCGTTGACACTATGAGTTTGACATGGCCTAGATTAAAATATGTGACTTGACTTTACCAGAACTCTTGTGACAGAGCTAAAGTGGAAATGTACCATTGAAGATAACCTAAATACAGATATGCTACACCCCAATTAAGATTTCCTTGCACAGTTCAATAAAAAATTAAATTCAGAAGCCTGGTAACAGTTTAACGTTAATGTTACCAATGTGTCAGACCAGGGCCTTGATTTTGTAATCTAGGAAATGCATGGTCAGAAGATGTCATTAAAGATTATTCATTTTTTCAAACACATACAAATGTAAACATGTATTTGTAACTAATGTAGATGTTATAAATAGTAAAATGCACTAAGTCAGAAGGCGTTCGACTTTTCTGCTGGTGCCTTGGCACACCAGCTGTTTCGATTGCAATGGTTTGATGGACTCACTGCTTGGATGTGTAGTTACATTATATACAGTATATCAAACTGTATTATTTCAAATATGTTTGCATCTAGTATACAATGTACTTATATTGATATTTACAAAATTGATGCATATGAATGATACTGATAGACTAGACTGAAATCATTTAAATGATACTGAAATCATGACAGTGAATTAATACTGATAATAATTTAATATATGTTGCTTGATACAATCATGTACATCTACATCAAATGAGATCATACTGTAACTTCAGTGATGATTTTCAGTGAATTAAATTAAATCCAAAATATAATTCACACCCATATCTCTCCCGCAGCGCGCACCCCTAAATATCCTGCTGTGTACCTATCCAGATCCAGATAAAAATATGATACATAATTAGGTATCATATTGTTTAAAGGGGATGATGTTCCCTCTGTTTTATCAATGTATTGTTTTACTTCTTTAATCAGTGTGTTTAAAGATATTTAAACATAGCTCCAGGGTCGGTGCTTCAGGCAATGAATATTTCATCTCCAATTCTTTTTTTCTAATGAATATGTTAGCTAGTTCCTACATTTAATACAGTCAAATATATGTAAAGTAGTATCTGTCACATTGGTAGATTAAATTTGTACTTCAAATATTATGTATAACTGTTAAAAAGATATAGTTCAAATGTTCATACAAGATGAATTAAGAACCTTAGTCAAGCGGTATTTAAACATAAATATAACCACTTTTATATGGAGCCCTGACCAGATCTCAAATGTATATCCCTTTTCTCTGTCACCCTGGTCATCTCCTTTCAAAATGGCAAATTATATGCAGAACAGTTCATTATATGCAATGGATGAATAAAGTACTTTAGAAAAAATTGACATCATTTTCACATGGAAATTTCACTTTCACAGTTATGTGAAAACATTCCCTGACTTGCTTGATTTTCATAAACTTGTTATGCCCCCCTTCGAAGAAGAGGGGGTAAATTGTTTTGCTCATGTCGGTCCGTCGGTCGGTCCGTCGGTCGGTCCGTCCATCAGAAGGTTTTCGGATGATAACTCAAGAACGCTTAGGCCTAGGACCATGAAACTTTAAAGGTAGATTGATCATGACTGGCAGATGACCCCTATTGATTTTCAGGTCACTAGGTCAAAGGACAATGTCACAGTGACTCGAAATAGTAAAATGGTTTCCGGATGATAACTCAAGAATACTTAGGCTTAGGATCATGAAACATCATAGGTAGATTGATCATGACCGGTAGATGACCCTATTGAATTTCAGGTCACTAGGTCAAAGGTCAAGGTCGAAGTGACTCGAAATAGTAAAATGGTTTCCGGATGATAACTCAAGAACGCTTAGGGCTAGGATCATGAAACTTCATAGGTAGATTGATCATGACTGGCAGATGACCCATATTGATTTTCAGGTCACTAGGTCAAAGGTCAAGGTCAAAGTGACTCTAAATAATAAAATGGTTTCCGGATAATAACTCAAGAATGCTTACGGCTAAGATCATGAAACTTGATAGTGTGCTGCACCGGATATCCGAAATATCCGAGATCCGCGGATCCAAACGAGGATTCGCGGATCTAATCGTAATTGGTAAAATCGGTTTATAATCCAGATCTTAGTTGAGTTTAACCTTTCCTATGCGGTAATTGTTTCTTTCGCCCTAATACTTTTCGTCAAATTGTTTCTTTGTGTTTAAAGGCTGACTGGTATGTAGTTCGTCATAATTATCGCTACGTTTTGACAAAATTATGGTCAAACACAGTCTAGTGGCGTCTCATTTGTTTCCGATGGAGCAGAAAACAATACACGATGCTCCGAAACAATTAATGTCTTCCGTTTGGAAGCATTTCGTTTTTTATAGCAAAGCAATTCAACGGAACTTGATAAGGCAAATGCCATGTGTAAAGTTTGAAGGGTTTCACTGGTTTACAGAACAGGAACAACCTCTAATTTAAACAAACACATAGAAAAGAGACATCCACACTTATAGCTAAAGAAACTTCAGCGTACAGTTTATATAGTATTGACATACCTGTACGCTGAAGCCAACCCCGTATCGAAAATCAACCAGAGTCGTAACATATTTATGTCACGCTATAAATCAAAGAAAGCTCATTGTCTTGGATACATTTCTACATATATTGGTGAATGAATATAAATTACTGCATCGGGGAATATTTTAAGGTTCAAATGTTTCAAATGCATCTTACAATAGCTACAAATAACTCTCATCAGTTTGAAATTCACAAATTAAACGCCATTGTCGCTTTGTCACGTGATGAGTTTTCATTTGGATACTTTCTGATCGACCTTGACATTTTTTGCTGAAATTGTAAACATTACTTTCGTTTTCTGAAATCTATTATTTGTGATAAACAACTTACGCTGGTGGATTATAAGACTAATTTCAGTGTGAATCAGGTACTTTTAAATAATATTTACTTTGAACTTGTATTTACACTACAATTTGTTTACAAAACAAGCCAGAATAATCTAAAATACCGGGAAATGTCATTCTGAATTTGAAAACACTTGAGCACATGGTATGTTACTAAAAATAGAAATAACGTCATATGACCGTGAAATCTCGGGAGATTCGCATTTCATGAAAGTCTGTCACATCGCTGTTTTTCTCGATATGTTAGAGCAGAATAGATAAATTTTGAATGTTTAAGATAGTATTTTGTGAAAAAATATATCAGTTTAATGTAAAAAATGTCAATCTTTCCGATCAAGTGTTTGATTTGGGCCAATAACTGCATTTAAAAGCTGTTTTTGACCGGTCTTTGTAAACTGTCAACTTTTCGGGAATTTCTGGTTGACTTTCCTAATGGGGTTGGTCCATAACTATAATGTCGCGCCAGTCAAAAATCATAAAAAGCGACATTTAAAGTTATGGTAGCCAGAACTACCACACTTACTAAAATCTGAAAAGCATGACAACGGCAAACGTAAAGATAATGAGGCGTCATCAAGCAAAGCAACTTACTCCTCTCCTTCCAAATCAAAGAAACAAAAAAACACAAATGAAAATAACAGATGTTGTTAGACTTGCTTCTGATACTGAGCAGTACAGTGTTAAATCTGGGATCTATAGCTGTTTTCATGGCAAAAGACTTGAGGCCATTTAGTATTGTTCACGACCCTGGATTTTGTCATATGATTGCATGTATCGACCCAAATACCCTATTTCTAGCAGGAAATACTTTGCAGAAACCATGATTCCTAACTTGTACAGTGAAGTGAGACAAGAAGTGATGGCTGAAATCCAGGATGCAGAAGCAGTTAGTTTAACTACTGACGGTTTGACTAGCCGGGCTACACAAAGCTATGTCACAATAACTGCCCATACAGTTTCAAACGATTATGAAATGAAAAGTTTTGTTCTGCAAACAAGACATCTAGATGTAAGTCACACAGCTGAAAACTTGAGTGCTGTTCTTAACTCAGCTATAGTACAGTGGAACATAGTAAAAAATGGTCAAAAGCCTGTCATCACAACAGGCAATGCAGCCAATATTGTTAATGCAGTACACATGGGTGGTTTACAGCATGTGCGTTGTCTTGCTCACGTCCTTAATTTGACAGTTCACAAGGGGCTCAAAAATGAAACTGTTTCCAATTTGTTGAAAAAAGTAAGGCGGATTGTAGGATTCTTCCATCGCAGCAGTTACGCAGCAGCACGGCTTGCTGCTACAGCCACAGCCCTCGAAATGAAACCCCTCCGGCTCATTCAAGATGTCAACACGCGATGGAATAGCACCTTTGACATGTTAGAAAGGTAGGCAAGATGATAAAATCTTAAAATTTTATCAAGGTAAATCACAAAAATGATTATTAATTGTCAAATACTTCAAAACGTACATAATATTTAGTTTTTTACTCATGTTCTTCAGATTTTTATTAAATGAATTTTATATTTAACCTAAATGTCTGTCAGGAAGCACTTTGGTTTGCTTTGTTTTACTTTTTCTATAAAATAAAACATGAATTTTAGTATTTAAGAGTTATAGTCATTAGTGGCGACAGCTGACTCGAAATTTATATGGTGCACATAAATTGATTGTTTTTAGGTACAAGAAAATAATTGAAATAGTTGAGAAGAAGTTTCTTGATGGTTCCTTAACTTGTGAAGAGTTGTTCTCGCCCTAAGGTTCTTTTAATTTACATTTTTGTTACATATTATAGATTCGCTGGCCAGAGAACTGCTGTGGATGCCACTATGGAATTGCGTGACCTGAAAATCAAGGAACCCCCGCTTACTGAAGATGATTGGGAGTTTATAGATCAGCTAATTAAGGTATTCATGAATCTATTTTAAAGTTATATATTTGATAAATGCCTAAGTACTTCATCAGTGTGCCTCTATTTGCCATTTTGATTTCTAGTATTTTTTATTAAGAATTTTATTATTATTAAAAATGAAAATAAATTAATAACATTATTATTATCCTACTAAAAAGACTGCCAACAAGGTATATTTAAACTTTTCCTATTTTTATTTCTCAAACATTTATTTTATCATTTAGCTCCTTGAGCCATACAAGACAGCTGCAACAGTTCTGTGTGGTGAGAAGTATCCGACAGTCTCTCTTATATTCAACTACATGAAGCTGCTGACTCTGCATGTGACAGCGAATTATTTGGACAGTGAAACCATCTCAAGAGTCAAGGCTGCCATGCTCGGAGATCTGCAAACACGGTAATTTTTAACTTGACTTAGTTTTTTAATCCGTTGAAATGAAGGAAGTGTGTTTCACTGCACAGTTTGAGCATATTTCTGAATCAAGCAAATGACTGAATTATTTACTTTCCAAACAATGAAGTATTATGGTCGAAAAATTACCTGATTATTACTACTATTAACTAGTATTACTATTACATATTAAAGAGTCTTATTTTAGAACCTTGACATAGTTTGAAACATGTTTTTATAAATTCACAAATGATTTAAATTTATTGTATTATTTTAAGGTACAATGACGTTGAACCATTTCTGATAGAGTGCAGCCCTGTTGACTCAAGATTCAGGGACATCCAGTTCATCACTGATCAGAACAGAACTGATGTTATGGCAGCCATCAAAAACAGAATGTCTACCATTGCTCTTCGTATGGGATTGGTAATCTTCCTTTGTATTTATAATTTACAATATAAATTGTAAATTCCTATAATATTGCCTTACAGTATTAACCTGATCCCTTCATTTATGAAAATAGAAAAGCTGAGTGTATTTGTTTAACATCTGTTTAAATTACTGGAATTATGAACACTTTATCATGAAATTATATTCTTATGGGTCATGGACCAGGTTAATATTTTAAGGAACTAAGGATATACGTTTATTTTATTTAACTATGTAAAGCTCAAAACCAATTCAATTTAATATGTTTTTGTTGGCAAGACTTTTAACAATTAACATAGGCTGGTTATTTTTTTTAACAACCAACTTTGTATTACATAGGAAAATAGTTCAACATGCATATAAATGCTGAAAAAGAAATTAAATATTAATTCATTAAAACACAACTGATGTAATAAGAAAATTTATGTAATAATTCTATAGAGATTCAACTAATGAAAAATTAGAGCCTTTTGATAGAACACATAGGTATCACTGAGATAACAGATTTACACATTAGCACATAAGGATTATGTGGCATAAAATCATCAGACGGTAAAATTTGTGGTATTTTTAATCTTTCAGAGGAGACAAACAGATGTCACACAGGAGGAAGCTAAGGCCACAGCAGATGACAGTGACCAGCCCCCTCAGTTGAACATCCTGAATGATGAGGAACAATCTGATGACAACAACAACTACAAGGAGCATGAGTCAGCTATTGTTGTTGAAGACATCCCACAGGCAGATAATTACAAAAAACCAACAAGTGCTCTAGGACGTTTGTTTGATGTGTTCATTACTAAAGAAGAGACTTCTGCTGCTGATAAAGTTGAATTAGAGCTGAACTGTTATCTGAAAGAATCAAGGGCGAAAATGGAAGTGAATCTAATAGACTGAGGGGGGGGGGGGCAAGGTCTGACAAATATCCTATTCTAGCTAGAGTTGCCTGTTCATACTTGATCATCCAAGGAACATCTGTGGCTAGTGAAATAGTTTTTTCTACTACAGGATACCTTGTATCGGCCCAAAGGGCTTGTCTGTTGCCAGAAAATGTAAATAAACTTGTCTTCCTTAAGAAGAACCTTTAAGTTGAAAAGGTAAAAGCTAAACCAACTTTGAGTGCTTCAGAAGCACCCGGGGGGACAGAATGACTTTGTAACAATTCAATTTATTGATGTGACAATCTGAACACTTAGGTTTAATATGTGTTTACTTTCAGTATTGTGTACAGTTTGAATTTTGATTCAAGAATTCGTTAACAATGTTCATCTTTAATCTAGTAATATTGCAGATTTTGTGTTTATTTGTGTCTTGTTCTGAGAAAACGGGGCATAATGCATGTGCATACTGCACAGGCTTATCAGGAACGACAATTTTCGCTTAAACTAGATTTTCTGTTAAAACATAAAAGGGACTTCATTTTAACGAAAACAAAAATTAAAGCGGAAAGTGTCGTTCCTGATAAGCCTGTGCGAACTGCACAGGCTTATCTGGGACGACACTTTACGCATATGCATTTTGCCCAATCAAAAGCTGAGTTTGGAAGATGGTCATGTGCAGGCTAAAGCTAGGTTACAACTTATTCAAATCATACTGTAACACAAGTTTTTTTTACACTCTAGAAGGAGTTTTGGGTGAGCGATACAGGGCTTTCTTGTTTTAGAACAGCCTGTAGTAAGAAAGGGAAAGTACTGTATTTGTTTCAAAAGTAACATTGTATTGTTATTGGAAGTTACTGAGCAATTTTATGATGTCATAGTTTTGGTTATTTTGCTCACTTGTCACGACGTGACGAGGTGAGCTTTCGTTATCACTCTTTATCTGTTGTATTTTATCCAAAGTTTTGTGTGAATACATAAGATGATATAATTTTACAATGTTTACATTCGGGTGTCACCTCTTTGACAGATTCTTATGAAACTTAGTCACATCTATGTCATTTTGGGTTTCATATTCTGTCAAAATTATGGCACAAGGTCAACTATAAGAAAAGGTCTGTTAAAACTTTAGTGGTCACATTCTCTGATAGTATGTTCATACTCACAATGCCATATTTGTTTCAGATCTTCATGAAAAATTAGTTAACATCACCAGGAAACAATTAGTTTCAGGTGAGCCACATTGGGCTGTTAAAGCTATTTATGTATAGTATAGTTTGTTACAAAACCTTGTTTATCAATAAAAATAAATGAAAAAATGGCTTTCTAAAAGTAGTAGTGTTGGATGATATATTCCTCAGCTTATAATCTATGACAATGTTTTGAGAAGAAAAACAAAATTGACTATTATTATACCCCAACATACTGTTATTCGGGGCTAGCACAGGAATTCTCTTAGCGTCGCATCCTGAATTGTTAATTATATTCCTAGAGAAATTATGGGTTAGCATATTGTTGCTGTTTTATCCATTGGTTGTCTCGACCATTACTCCCAAAAGAATAAATGTAGGTTCAACTATGCGACTTTCCGGTAAATAACTCTCATTGAAGGAGAGTGCAGTGTCCAAGAACGGAAACTATTGCACCACGACCATTAAACTATTGACTTGCGGATTAATGACAAGCAATAAAAATTACACAATTGTGGCGATGTAGATTAACTTAAATGGATGCTTATATATCCATCTTCTTCAAAAGCATCGCCACCAGTACTGTCAGTGTAACCTCCTGTCACGCGGGGTATTTCTAATTACTTGTACTCGTAACAAGCCAGTTACAATATACTTTATTCACTGAATACAATCAATATTCATATAGCTTAAGCCTTGTTTAAAGGAAGTCAGTAGTAGAAGATGACGTCCTGAAAATATACAACACAACATAAATTTATTAAAACATGTGTGGTTTCCCTCAAGAGTATATGACAATACGCATACACACAAGAATCAAAGCACTATAATTAATATTAAAACACGTTAAAACAATAAATCATCTTGCACAGATATAAATTCCTACACATACTGCATCATACAATGATACAAACATACAACATGAACAAATACATACAAATGACTAACTAAACACAATTTACTCACTGAATATGTGCTATTCAGGACCTGCTGTTCCTATATATGGCTGGTGGGGTTAGTTCTGCTAGCTGAAAAATTAATTATTGCAAAGTGAAAGTGATCATTCATAACAACATATTTTAACCGATAGCCCGATAGTTTGAGTAAAGAAATAAAAGAATAGAAGAAATAATCGGGGATGATCAACACAAATACAAAAGCAGTAATACCTCTTAATGTTATGACTTACTTATCATTTACTGATTCCTAATGAAATATATAAAACTAACTGGATTTCTGTTTCTTTCTCCAAATCTGTTCTATGAAAAAGTGACAAGCGAATGACTTCCGCTTGGGACAAACCAAAACATTATTAACCGCAACCTTAATGTACAGGTTACACTATACTAAGTTTTACGCCTAGTTACATCAGTTCTTTGATTTTAAGTACTTTAACATCATATCCTTTCGATACAATTGATTTAATTAAATTCAAGGCAGAATTGACGTTTATCCAGTACTTATAAGATACCGATATGGCTGGAGAATTGTTAATTCAGGTATTAATATCGTGGGTTCATGAAAATAAAGGTGTGTCGTATACACTCAATTTGAATGCGTAAAAGCGTACTGTTCACGCAAAACGGTTGACCCAGTTGAATGCATTGATATTCGCGAGTTCAAATAATTACAGCTAGTGTTTTGTCTAGGTTTTGTTTTGGTAAGTTGCATCTAAAATTATCTGCCAGCTAAAAAAGTAAAGAATACTCATCCCAAATAGTATATCGCTGCCTGCAGTGGTCATTAAAGAAAACCTGTACACAACACGAGATGAATTATTATTTTTTTAATATCTACTGGTTATTTAAGACGAAGGTTTTATAACAAACATAATGCGTAATCGGCGAACTATGAAAAATCAACAGCGAAAAAAAGAACGGCTAAAATGTAAAGTAGACGAAATACATATTTACTGCAATTAAATTGCAATTACAATTATGTTACAATATATTTGAGATTTTCATAAACGTTTAACCAACATTATGTATATTTTACAGAACAAAGAGCTTTGCACAGGAACTAATTATATTATTTTGTAAACAGTCTTGTTACATTTTTTTCCATACCTCTATTCATATTCAATATAAAACTAACGTATATGTATACATTTTGATGCTACAATGATGAAAATATACCGATTAATTCTCCTTTTTAGTGCACTCAGTGGCTAGCTCTAAAAACACGATTAATATCAAACATTATAAAACAAGATTGATGCTATTAAACGAGAACGAAAAACTTAAAGCCGATTAATGTCATTCCATTAGCGTAAACGGTATAATATCCTATAATTAATTAAATTAGTAGGTCTTCTGTGTAAATACGTTGTATAAGTCGACCTCGACTGATTTGTCCGCAAAATATATCTCGGTTTGTGTATGTTTGCATTTGATTTAATCAAGCGTTTAGTTATTACGTCGTTTTGGTGTTATCTATTTGATTTGTTCGTACGCGTTATTTCTTTTTGTCAATTATTTAGTTACTTGCTTAGTTCAGTAGACATTTACTAGGTTAATTGGTCAGCAAGTTTGAGAGTATGTTAGGTTATAGTATATTAAAAGTATTCATGTCTTTTTAATTTATCCATACATTTTAGTTCTAATAATAATACAGATATTAACTCAAACTCACTTTGCGTCTTTATCGAATGTAATAAAACCTGAATATATACCGTGGGTTCCGAAATTCAATCAATACCAGTTACTTAACCATGACGGTAGACCTTACTTGATAAATACCTGCAGAATATTTAAACGACCGTTTGAAAGTGTACATACTGTATTTTATTAGCGTTTACTCTGAACAGCATTGTGGGCTCTCCTTGCACAATCTGACTGAACTGTTACACGTTTACGGCATTAATGACCGACTGTGTTAAATGGGACTCTTTTAGACTGTTTAGACAATTGAAGAGCCTATGCTGAGGTCTATGTATAGTACCGAATAATGATTTTAAAAAGTTATCTGCTCGAGAACACGCAAATAATATAAGGCCAAATTTAATATCGTTCAGTGCGTACATTCATGTAAAAATAACGACAACTTATACGCAATTAACATTTTAATTTTATAGTTCCCTAACAAATGAAACATACATATATTTTGCGTTGTTGTTGTTTCCCGGATATCCGCCATTTTTCTTGGTTCATACTGGTTTTATAAATCGCTCATTCATTGTTTTACAAATAATTTATTATCCCCTATAGTTACCTGTTCATGGTAAACGGACTAATTATATATAATGGTTTGTTCGTTATACATTTATAAACGAATTCCTAAAACGATTTCGATTCTTCAATTTTAGAACATCAAACATTTCTGACACACACAAACCCACGTCACACAAAGTATAATTGTCGCATCAAACAGTGAATGGAAGCATAATGGCTCCTTTGATATGTCTACGAACATCACTCATATCTAAAGAATTACATAACCATCTTGTTATGCAAACATTTTGGGACGAATTTTGTTCCATCTAAAGATCATTCTAGACATTGTATTACAAAACGTGTGAGGAATGGATAATGCCATTATGACATGCACGGATGTTTGGTAGAATATAACAAACATGATAAGAGGGAAAATTGTATCCTCCTTCAGAGAGGTCGTTTTTTAAGTAAACATTCAACAGTTAACATAACTGTATTATTATTATCAAGCATCCTTATAATATTTATTGACTATTGGTTGATACAGTATTTATGCATTCACTATTTCATTGATCCGATAACTGAATGAATTGTATTTCTATAACCGGTGTTTGTATCAGAACGTCCACGGTGAACATTTGTTTTGTTACGGAAAAAACTCAGAGATTAACACAAACTGAAAAGACCAGAACCATATCTTACTATGCACATAGATTCACGTAATATAGTGCAAAAACATACAACATCTGCAAACGTAGCTTAGTGTCTGAACAATAATCCAATGTGTCAATACTTAATTGGTAGTGTTGGTTGAAAAGGCAGGCAAATATATACTTTACACATTAAAATTTGCGACCGCACATACATGCTAATTGCATGATATGAACTAATACACGTCAACACGCATTAATAGGTCGGCTGAATTGATTAAAAGATTGCCTAATAAATGCCTTTCAGATGGTTATAACTTTTTCAAAACACTACCAGTACCATAGCATTTATAAAAGTTGTATCATTCACTTACAAACATTTGGTACGTACTTTTAGTCAGTGGGATCGATAAGGAAGTTGTGTGCCCAACACAGAGGCTAATGTAATAGAGCACCACAGCCTTATCCATCATATAAGCACACTAACAGGGCATTGTCACAATTAATTCTAAAAAAGAAACATCTGAAGCGTCTTAATTTGACATGCTGTCTTACGGCTGACTGACGTTATTAAATCGGGGGTAATATTTCGGAACAGTATTCACTTATTTCAAGATAAAATGAGCTGCATTATTAACAGACTGATGAAGGCTGCATAATCTGTCCGGATAGATTGGACGATACTTCTGTTATACTGATAGTTTATTTAAGCTATATGTACATGCAAACATCACAGTAACGAATCACCCTCTCTATCCAACACGTAATCTATGACATCGTTTTATAACCGTTCTTTATTTGTGCTTGCCAATAAGGAACTATATAAAACTTATCTAAACGGGGATTGGATACATTTGTTGTATGATTGTCTAGTCCCGCAATTGGGTATTCTACTTAATGTATTAATCCATCATAAACCACGGTATATATATATATATATATATATATATATATATATATATATATATATATATATATATATATATTTGTAGGATCCCCTGATTTATCTATGATCGATTTTAGTGATACAGCTAATTATGCGTAAATGAAAATTCTAAAAAATGATTATATAAAGGGGTATTATACACACGGTTTTTGGAGCGTGTTTATTCGAATGAATAGCAGAACTACCCATAAATCATATCGAAATTTATATATATATATATATATATATATATATATATATATATATATATATATATATATATATATATATATATATATATATATATATATATATATATATATATATATATAGAACGTTCCAAATACGGATGTTTTGGCGTATAGTCATAACGCTCTAATGTTTTACAGCATTCTCAATTAAAAGTATGCATTAAAAGTATGTCGTTTGTACAAATCTCAACTGATTGCATATAGTGTAATATCATAATGAAAGATTAGCCCATGATCTTAAGCTATTTTCTAAATGGAATATATCTATGCTAAAATAAGCAACACTAAGCAATAGTTATTTAATATTTTTATCGTAATTAGTTAACTTAAAAAAACTGAATAGAATCAAAGCGATCCACTAACGGATTTCTGCCTCCATTCGTAAATGTATCATTTTACATTGAATGTCTATATACATTTCAATAAGCCCTGACGATATAGTTTAGTCAACGTTATTTATAAAATAGTGCCAACCCCGGAAAACCTATATGCTGTGAGAAGTTGGATTAGCTAGGAGAAGTTGCCGATAGAATTCGATGAATTTCGGTAGGGTAAGTAAATCCAGTTCTATAATTGTTCAAAAGCATTTTTGAATTAAAATATATTTTATATATATATATAAATTTATGGCGGATATGTTACTCGGGGACATTGGTTAATATAATTGTCGGTGCAAAAACTGTTCACTTGCATACCTTTAAAGACATTTGTAAATAAAGTGCTAAATATGGGACAAATCCCTGCGTCGTCGACTTTAAATAGCCATATTTCAATAAATCCTGAATATAAATAACGGGAATATGCGGTTTTATTATTCTGTAAATTCAAAATAAAATACATATGTTTAAAAAGTATGGTAGAAGAACTCAACCACAATTTGTTCTTTTCAATATGTGTAAGTATTCGTATATCAACTTAGCTATACAATTTGTTAATTTGTAATATCGCATAACCATTAAGCTATTTCAAAAGTGTGATCGCCAAGTAATATGTTGTAAACAAACTACAGCAATTTATTATTTTGTCTCGTATGCACTTCGTGATGGAAACTTTCGTTTGATGTTAAAATGAGTTGATTAAACCTCAAAAACATTTACATAAATACAGATATGTAAAGTTACGCTCAAAGATACATGGTTAACTGTGACTAAACGCCTTACCTTGCCACGTTATGACAAACAAACACCATATTGAATATTAACATAAATAGCTGACTTTGGACGTGTATAAACCCACGGTGACAAGACTGAGCAGGTTGTGGACAAGCAGTTTCATCAGCTTTCCCACCAAGATCAGGCTCTAAAAGTCCCTCGTAGTTTCCATCCTACTAAACGGATGCAAGACATTAACGCTTCATGCGGACACATAACGCATGATAAAGGAATGTGAGCATAAATTTCTGCGAAGACTGCTCATATACAGAGCACTAGTCCAGCGAGTACGTTGTTAACATGACTGCAACACCTTTTTGTCCACAACAGCCCCTTCTGGCGACCGTCCAACGAGTTAGCGTGGTTTTGACACGTTACCAGGCACGACTCTCTTTGCAAGGCTGCTCTCCAGGGCACGCTAGAGGGAGGTCGACGTCGAGGCCGCCAGAGAAAAATATAGATGGATAATATTAACGAGTTGACATCCCTTCAAATTGATGAAATACTCTCAACAGAAAACAGACCTGACCTAAGGAGCAATTCTGTATTGTCGTCTCTCATTTATCCTCCCTCCCAACGGCCAACCGGTTAAGAGATCGATGAAGATGATACACCCGCAATTAGTATCGTTTGATAAATATGCCACGACCATAGGGTTAACAGTGAAATGACATTTGATACCAAACTGGGATGACGTAATGAAAGATTATACTATCCATTTTCATAGATTGTATATACCGATGACAACAATGACTGAAATACTCCTTAATGTTCTATTGAATAACACATCCTGCCTTACTGCTTAAAAGCAGTCAATGATCATCTCTGCACGAAAACCGCATTGCACTTCGTAAATTTCATTCATGTGTATCTCTACATTAATCCCATTAGTATTTACGCTAAATTCTATTTAAACAATAATATGTTTGGACTAATGCTGTTAGTTTAATGGGTTTCTTAAAACACGATATTTATATTTTGAATGAGATGCGAATAATCGTACATACAAATATGAACTAAGAGGAAAAAACACAATCAAAATAGGTTCATCATGCAGAATATATTGAAACATACTGCGTTTCTCATATTTTAAAGACTTTTATTTATCACAGCAAGCTGCATTCACTTAGGAAACAGCAGTTCCCGCCTGTTGCCATATCTTGTGTAAAACGCTTGAGTTGTCCATTATCTTTGCTGAGTTTAATTTTCAGATGTCTGGACATATAAGGTGTATCGTACATTCAAGCTTAAAATTGAGTTAAGGTAGTGTATATAATATAACACCGTTTATAACGAGTGAAATAGTGAAATACATATAATTATTTTTTTCAAATAACTTTTTTTATTATTAAATATACATCATTCCGTTGCATTACATACCAATGTAAAACAAAGGCAGTGAATAATGTGTCAAGGAAATCAATGCAACTTAAAGCCCGTATAGTATTATAAGTTTTCTATGAACACAAAGTATAATACAGTATTAAGGAAAGGCTATAAAGAAATTTATCTGACGATTAACAGTAAAATAATAGTCCAACATTATTCACAACGCATTTATTTTCATCAGCACAATGGTAAAAAGGGAAGGGAAATTCCGGACGTGTTCATGTATGCATTGGTAAACCGTCCCCAAAGAATGACAAAAACTTATGTTAATGAAAATATAAAGACACACACACACACACACACACACACACTCACACACACACACACACACACACACACACACACACACACACACACACACACACACCACACACACACACACACACACACACACACACACACACACACACACACACACACACACACACACACACACACACACACACACACACACACACACACACACACACACACACACACACACACACCACACACACACACACACACACACACACACACACACACACACACACACACACACACAACACACACACACACACACCACACACACACAACGCACGCACGCACGCACGCACGCACGCACGCACGCACGCACGCACGCACGCACGCGCGCGCGCGCGCACGCACGCACGCATACACGCACACACACATACGTGCAAATGGTGCAAATTCACTACACTGCATTTTCTCCCGGAAACCCACTACCACTACATCCAGCTATGCCAGCGATTTTATATTTGGAAATATTATGTCAAATGGGCTATATTACTGAACGATGATTTTATTATTTCAATATAATGTATTTTAACAAACTTATATTCTACCATGTTATCCACTACATACACGCTTCTGAAAAAAAACACCGGGTGAGTCACTACATTTATACACACTAGTTTTTCACTACATGTACACACCCATTTTCACACACAGACAACTCACTACTTGCAATAATCTCAAAATATAACTACTGACGTTACGGTTTCAAGCAATACTTATTCGATTAATCAGGCAAACAAAGCCATTTATACACGCACTTGTTCAAAATCTCGATATTCCATGAAGTATAATTAGTAGATATACAGCTTGGTGTCGAACCGTTCCGATCCGAATACTTAAATAAGATTGTTTGTATGAAACAATCATAACTACAATACAAGTCTAGCTTTGATCACGACTATATATACATTATATATATATATATATATATATATATATATATATATATATATATATATATATATATATATATATATATATATATATATATATATTGATCAAACATTTTATGAATCTATATTGATATAATGTGTGTTAATTGACCTTGTGGCGGAAGTGTTGTGAGTGATTTAATTAACTAACAATGCCAAAGTACTTGTCCGATTATTTGTGTAATGGTTCGTACTCAGTGCTCTCGTAATCTAGATATAAAACGCTCAAGTTTATATACGAGAGAGACGTTTTTGAAGTTGCGCCTTTCTTTTCGGTAAGTACCGAGCACATTACACATATATAATATGATATGATTATATATTGTATAAATGTGTGAAGCGCCAAAGGAAATTCAAAATTTTGCTCGTATAAAATTTAAGTTAATACCAAAAACTGATATTGTAAGTTCTTAAAGGAAATTATGGAGAATCATTAACATTAACGCTCTAAGGCTGCAGGTCAAAACTTCTACGAATGGTCCAATATCTACTAATTTTGGTATGTATTAATAGTTCAGTGTTTTTGTTTAAAGTAAAATTCAAAATGTAAAACAATAATAATGAAAATATCACTCTTATTCGTATATTCGAGCTCTCATTTTGACTTAATTATCAGTATTCATGAAACGAGTGTTAATTTCTACAGAATTTTTGGTATTGTTCGAATGAGTAAGTGCTAATAATTATTAGATCTAGTTGTTTAAGAGTACAGTGATTTTGAAACATGAACTAATAATGAAAATATCATTAATTTCTATGAACTCGGGTTTATATTCGCGAATATTTAGTCATATTCAGTAGTCATACTGAAATGGAAATAAATACAACATAAATTAGCCATATTTCTTCCTACGATGATAGCAGAAACAGGGCTTTTTCAGTTTTGGGGAAGCGGCCGTTGGCAGGTAATTTAAAAAAAATGAGTCCAGAATTCTTCAGAATTGTGATAAAAATGAGTCGCGAAATTAGAAATAATTGTGAAAAAACGAGTCGTGAAGTTTCCAAATTGTGATGTATTAAATGAAAGTTTATTTAATTTATTTTATCTTACAATACTTGAAATTTCCATAACATTTGTATTTGCCAAATGATTTATTAATATTTATAAGTGCCGGTAAATATTTTGTTGCATTTAAATCTAAATGCAAAAGTAATATGTTTGTAATATCAAATGTGAGTTGTAATTTTCGTCCGAAGTTAGTATAGGTTGTATTACTAGTCACTTTTAATATTGCAAACATATTACTTTTGCATACTTTTGGAGCGTCATAAAATCCCCTTTACAGCAGTATTATTTTAATGAAGGTTCGGTGACAAATATTGCATTTATGACCCCTTTTATTTTCCCCAATTTTGGGAAAACATAATTGGGCATCAGCAATCATAGAACTTATACTAACTAAGGAGTCCGACGCTAACAAAAGTGGTAATCTGATACTGCAAAACAATAATGTTGCATATTTTAGATTCTAACAGGATCCCCATTTACCATTATATCGAATGATTAATGCTTGTATAGTCACTTTTATCATATCCGGATGTTACTGGAAACACAGCTTGTCATTGTAAAGAATATAAAAATATACACAAACTTCGGTCGCAATTAGCAGTAATAATATGCTATTCTCACATTATATTTTTACATATTTAGAAACGGTGGAGGAATACCATTACAACGGTACCAAATAATGTATGGTCGGTTTGAAAAAATGTTGCTTGTATAACCCCTTTTATCTTTCCGGGTTTTCCTCAATACATTGTTTTGTGTAAAAAAAATCATATCAATAGGCCGACTTTGGCCGCCCTAATATAATACCGATAAACACTATTTTTTACATCGTTAGAAACCTTAGAGGATCTTCTTTACAACGGTAGCATTTTATTAATATCGAATTTATAATAATGTTTGTATAACCACTTTGACCATTTCCGAGTTTTCCTTTAGGCATTTTGGTGTGTAAAAAAAGCCGACCGCGATTTACAGGCTAACTCTGACCCCGCCATACAACATTTTTAAATTGTAAGAAACTTAGGAGGTTCTTCTTTCCAACGGTACCATTATAATTCATATCGATTGACAGTTATAAAGAAAAAAAAAACACGCATTCTTATATTAACGTATAACACAACTTCAAAAGATAAGCATTAAGGATTATTGATACACGACGACATTTTGTTTATATTTTTGTTTTAGTCAGTTCCGAATCCTAAAACGTCATTGATATTTTTGTAATTTCAAATCCTTAAACGTCATTCTACGTTGTTCAACTCCAATAACCTGGGCAATGAAATAAACCATTAAGCGGAACCGGTAATCCATAAGTTGATATGGATAACGGGTGATGCCAGGATGTTAATAAACGTGTATTATTTTATGTTTGAAAGAAAATTATCAAATCATATACAACCTAACGTAATGTACTTGACTAAAGCTCATACATGTATACAGTCATACTAACTTATTAGCAATTAAGCCAAGCGGTTACGCATTTGACTCCCGATCCAAAGAGCCTCATTTTCTTCAATTGTTTTTTTTTCGCAACTAAATGTTCTTCTTAAAATACTTATATTATAAAAACATTTGATGTACATCATATATTGATAATCCTTTTGATGCATTATATATTATTTTTATTCACCTATTAAAAACGGATTTTGAGGCAAAATCGGGGTTCGAAGTACCAATAATAAAGAGGGCTGAAATCTATAAACTGTTCAAATACGTTAATGTACGTACGTGAAAATAAATTGGAAAGCATATATAACTATATAATGTGAAAAACGTCGTTCAGAAAGAACCTTGGTACACAGTCAGCATTACATGTATATGTTATATTTGATAAACCGTACACAACGTGTTTTTATTTTGCTTTTTTTAACATAATCTTTGCATAATTACGAACAAGTAGACTTGTACAATCTGGCCAAAATATTTATTAAAAAACAACCACAATAATTTAAATGTGTAATTGAATTTACTGGATAAAATAGTTACGTTCTTTCATTAATCTTAACGTTTTTGTTTCTTTAATCCAACGTTTAGTTAGTTAACAATCATTTTGGCAACACAATATGAAACTACTACACCCCGATCAGAGATCTTTTAATTTGCAGTTGTTTGATGCCTATCCTTATCCTATGTGTTGTAACTTTTCATGCGCAACTCAATTATGTATAAAGATTTTCATTAGATAACACTAATTTGCAAACTTCTCAGCACAAATCTGTAAATTTAAAAAAATGAGTAAAATATGTGTTTACAATGAACATTGAATTTCGATTTTAGAACGAAAATGAATGGACATAGATTTTATTCAAAATGCATGGTTATTTTTACCTATTTTAGCAACATTTTTATTTTGCTTTGCGAACTGTTGTAGTTTAATAACTGTATGCATATCTCGATATAAAATTTTAGTTAATGGTGACCATGTAGACACAAATTATTTCCCAAAAAGTGTGTTCATTGTTACTAATAACATAGTTGCGATCTTTATTTTAAAACGAAATCTTAAGCAGGAGAATGGCCATGAAGGAAAGATCGGGAAAAAAGGTATTCCATCCCTCATAATCATTGCGTGTAATATCGTGTAATTCCGGAGTATGTTTGAGAGCCATGGACATCACAAACAAAGCAATACTAAATCGTCTCCATGACGTTCTGTTTGAGAAGTTGATGTCCATCGCATACAGCCGTCTACCGATATAAGGCGGACTCACGTTCTTATTATGAATCAATGGTAAAAAAACAAATATTAGATGGAATCTATCATACACATCTCAATGGAATAATACTAAGAGCGCGTGCTCAGCATGTTGAACACAATGAAAAAAACACAAAATATTTTGCAAACATTGAAAAACGTAGAAGTGAACAAAAAACTGTACACAAACTAGTAGTCAATGGCAAAGATATAACAAACAGAACTCAAATACTAGAAGAACAACGTTTATTTTTCGAAACCCTCTATAAACGAAAAAATGTTGAAAATAACACCCTTTTTAAAAATACACATCACGCTTTAAACCAGGAGGAAAAACAACTGTGCGACGGATTGCTTAATGAATATGAATGTGGACTAGCCCTAAAAGAAATGCAAAATAACAAAAGCCCAGGATCGGATGGCATCACAATCGAATTTTATAAAATATTCTGGAATGATATAAAAACACATCTAATTAATTCACTTAACTACTCATTTAACAACGAAAACTTAACTACGCTACAAAAACAAGGTATTATATCACTTATTCCAAAACCTGGAAAAAACTTAGATTCCTTATCAAACTGGCGCCCGATTAGTTTACTAAACAATGATTATAAAATTGCAACTAAAAGTATAGCAAACAGAATTAAAAAAATATTACCATCAATTATTTCAAATTCTCAATCTGGTTTTATAAAGGGACGATACATTGGTGAAAACGTTCGTCTTATCCAAGAATGCATAAACTATTTCAACAATTCAAATAGTCCTGGTCTAATATTCTTTGCAGACTTTGAAAAGGCATTCGATTCGCTTGATCATTCATTTATGTTCTCCTGCTTAGAAAATATGAACTTTGGTGAAAGTCTCATTCAATGGGTCAAACTATTCTATACCGATATTAAAAGTATAATCATTAACAATGGCTTCTTTTCAAACAGTTTTAACATCGAACGGGGGGTTCGACAAGGATGTCCACTGTCATCATCGCTATTTATTATTTGCATTGAGTTTCTATCACATCACATCCAATCAAATAAACACATAAAAGGCATATCACTAGAACCTGACGAAGAAATCAAACAATCCCTATTTGCTGACGATGCAACTTACTTTTTAAACGACAATTACGATTCTTTCCATAACCTAATAGAGTCGCTAACCCTTTACGGAATGACATCGGGTCTAAAACTAAACAAAAGTAAATGTACTGTGCTACGAGTAGGTAAATTAAAACAAAGTAATGTTCTATATAAAAAAGAAATGAAATTTAATTGGACATCCGATGAAGCCACAACGTTAGGAATTACTTTCACAAATAATGAAAAGGATACAGTTCTTAAAAACATTCTACCTAAATTACAGAATTTTAAAAACTGCTTAAAATCATGGCATCATCGTAAACTTACACTAATCGGAAAAAACACAGCATTGAAAACGTTTGCACTTCCTAAATTAATATATGTATTAACAGTTCTCCCAAATCCACCAAAAGATGTTATTAACGATATAAAATCAGCAATATTCAATTTCATATGGGACGGTAAGCCTGATAAAATAAAAAGAACTCAGTTAATTCAATCTGTAGAAAATGGAGGTATCCAATTAACGAACATTGACTCATTCTTGAATGCAATCAAATGCAGCTGGGTTAAAAGATACCTAGATAATACCAATACGAGTAAATGGAAATTATTCTACCAGAAAATCCTAAAAAAATATGGTTACTCCTTACTCTTTGAATGTAACATCAGCAATACTATCTTACATGAAATTGCAAACGAAAACATATTTCTGTCTGATGTTCTATCAGCGTGGAGTGATGTCATTCATAAATTAGAAACCCAAACTAGCAGTAAAACAATTTTATGGAACAATAAAGACATAACTTCAAACAATAAGACGTTTTTCTATAAAGATTGGTTTGAACGAAGCATTAAATATGTCGACCAATTATATGACTATAGAATTAAGGATTTCTACTCTTTTGATAATATATGCTACATACATGGAATACCTTCAAATAATTTTCTGAAGTACTACACACTAATCAAAAGCATACCCATACATATTAAATCTGAAATCAATACAAATAATACACCATGTACTCAAACAACATTTGTAGAAAACATACTTGGAAGAAAAAACAAAACAAATAAAATATTTTACAAACTACAAATTAAAAACCCTACGGAAAACTCCAAAATCCAAAATAAATGGCAAGTCCTTTTTGGAGAAAATGAACTTAATTGGAAACACATATTTACCATGCCATATAAAGCAACTATTGAATGCACACTGAGAAATTTTCAATATAAATACATCCATAGAATTATAGCTACAAATAAATATCTCTTTAAATGCAAATTATCTAACTCAAATCTGTGTGACTTCTGCAGTGAAAACATTGAAACTATAGAACATCTTTTTTGGGAGTGCAAACACATCCAGCCTATCTGGAATCAATTAACATCTTTTCTTGAACAACAGCAACTAAACGTTAAACTATCTTTCTTAAATGTAAGTTTCGGAATTAACTCATTGAAATCAATAGACGGTAATAATATTGTGAATTTTATGGTTATATTGATGAAATATTTCATCTTAAACATGAAGTACAAAAAACAAGTACCAAATTTTAATTGTTTTGTCCATAGTCTTAAACTAAAAATCCAGATTGAGAAAGAAATAGCCCTCAGTAATGACACATTACAAATCTTTGAACAAAAATGGAATCGGATTAAATTCTCATAATGTTTTGTCCACTTATATACATTTCACTTTTTTTTATCTTTCTAAAAAAGTTTTTGTTTATATTTTTTTCAATCAGACAAGATCATTGTGAATTTACAACAAAACACACAAATCCAGTATGCTTTCTTCCGACTTAATACAACTCATCATTTTTCAAAACTATTCCTCTGTTGTTCTTTTCTATTCTCTCAAAAAAAAATAATATATATATAATAGCATATCTTGTATTACATGTTTGAACTTTATTGCTTTATACAATCACTGTGTTGTATGATCATATACATGTTTACATTATATGTATGATATTGAATAAAAAAAAAAAAAAAAAAAAAAAAAAAAAAATAAAAAAAAATGAATCAATGGTAAGCGCTGTTTTATATAGATTATTCTTTTATTCAATCGACATACGTATCAAACGATATAACCATGCTTCGTGTCTTGTTACTGTTCACTGAATTTTAAAGTATTTACCGTAATAGTTTAAATCATTAAAATGCGTGTGAAGACATTTTTTTAATTGTAATTCACGTTGTAAAAAGCTGCATAGCAGATCTCCCGATAAGTCGTTCTGTCCGCTTAAACAAACGCATTCACTTAAAATTTTGCAAAAGGTTGTTAAATGTTAAAATCAACACATGTCATACCACGCTGTATGGATAACTAGGCAGACACCCACTGTATGTAAATATATATGTTCGTATTATAAAATATTTGCTTAAAGTTGTTAATAGTAAACATATTATCATGCAAACTGTGTATAACCAAACAATCAATGTTTGTAATAAACGGTGTAAAAATTGGGTATCTAATTTTTTTAAAGTTGTTAAATTATTATTGATTTTCTTATACATTAGAAAATGTAAATACGGTTAGTACAAATTCGTTTTCATGAGAATTAAAATGTAGAATTATAGATACATTTTAACAAGAATGGTTTGGCAATATGAATAATAGTTCAGTTTAAGATATGTATAGGGTACTTATCAGATCTCTAAAAAATGAAACGTACTTAGATTTACTGACAAAAAGAGAACTTCACTATTCTACTGCCAAAAAGTTTGCATACATACATACCCCAATGCAGTAACTTCCAAAGTTTAATGCCAGTGTTGTGACTTGCCTAGTGTGTATGCAAATTTCATGACTTACACAGTATGTGTGCCACTGTAGTGATTTGCATCGTTTGTATTCCAATGTAGTAACTTCCAAAGTTTCATGCCAGTGTAGTGACTTGCCTAGTGTGTATGCCAATTTCATGACTTACATAGTGTGTGTGCCACTGTAGTGCTTTGCATAGATTGTATGCCAATGTAGTAACTTCCATAATTTGTATGCCAGTGTAGTGACTTGCCAAGTGTGTATGCCAATTTCATGACTTACATAGTGTGTGTGTGCCACTGTAGTGACTTGCATAGCTTGTATGTCAATGAAGTAACTAATTTAGTTTGTATGCAAGTGTAGTGACTTGCCAAGTGTGTATGCCAATGTCATGACTTACATAGTGTATGTGCCACTGTACTAACTTGCATAGTTTGTATGCCAATGTAGTAACTTTCATAGTTTAATGCCATTGTAGTGACTTGCCTAGTGTGTATCACTGCATGCCAATTTCATGACTTACATAGTGTGTGTGCCACTGTAGTGATATAGTTTGTATAAAAATGTAGTAACTAACTTAATGTGTATGCCAGTGTAGTGACTCGCCTAATGTGTATGCCAATGTCATGACTTACATTGTGTGTTTGCCACTCTAGTGACTTGTTTAGTGTTATGCAATGTAGTACCTTCCAAAGTTTTATGCCAGTGTAGTGATTTGCCAAGTGTGTATCACTGCATGCCAATTTCATGACTTACATAGTATGTGTGCCACTGTAGTGACTTGCATAGTTTTATGCCAATGTAGTAACTTCCAAAGTTTTATGCCATTGTAGTGACTTGCCTAGTGTGTATGCCAATTTCATGACGTAAATAGTGTGTGTGTGTGCCACTGTAGTGATTTGCATAGTTTGTATGTCAATGAAGTAACTAATTTAGTTTGTATGCAAGTGTAGTGACTTGCCAAGTGTGTATGCCAATGTCATGACTTACATAGTGTATGTGCCACTGTACTAACTTGCATAGTTTGTATGCCAATGTAGTAACTTTCATAGTTTTATGCCAGTGTAGTGACTTGCCTAGTGTGTATCACTGCATGCCAATTTCATGACTTACATAGTGTGTGTGCCACTGTAGTGATATAGTTTGTATAAAAATGTAGTAACTAACTTAATGTGTATGCCAGTGTAGTGACTCGCCTAATGTGTATGCCAATGTCATGACTTACATTGTGTGTTTGCCACTCTAGTGACTTGTTTAGTGTTATGCAATGTAGTACCTTCCAAAGTTTTATGCCAGTGTAGTGACTTGCCAAGTGTTTATCACTGCATGCCGATTTCATGACTAACATAGTATGTGTGCCACTGTAGTGACTTGCATAGTTTTATGCCAATGTAGTAACTTCCAAAGTTTTATGCCATTGTAGTGACTTGCCTAGTGTGTATGCCAATTTCATGACGTAAATAGTGTGTGTGTGTGCCACTGTAGTGATTTGCATAGTTTGTATGCCAATGTAGTAACTTTCATAGTTTGTATGCAAGTGTAGTGACTCGCCTTGCATGTATGCCAAGTTCATGACTTACATAGTGTGTGTGCCACTGTAGTGACTTGCAAAGTCTGTATGCCAATGACATAACTGAATTAGTTTGTTATGCCAATGCTGTGACTTGCCTAGTGTGTATGCCAATTATGTGACTTACGTAGTGTATGTGCCACTGTAGTGACTTGCATAGTTTGTATGCCAATGTAGTAACTTCCAAAGTTTTATACCAGTGTAGTGACTCGCCAAGTATGTATATTAATTTCATGACTTACATAGTGTGTGTGCCACTGTAGTGACTTGCATAGTTTGTATGCCAATGAAGAAACTAACTTATTTCGTAATGCCAGTGTAGTGAATTGCCTAGTGTGTATGCCAATTTCATGACTTACATAGTGTGTGTGCCACTGTAGTGACTTGCATAGTTTGTATGCCAGTGTAGTGACTTTCCTAGTGTGTATGCCAATTTCATGACTTACATAGTGTGTGTATTACATACGCAGGCGATAGTATTAATGATGTTCGCAATAAAATTACGAGCGCACGCTTTAGTTACTATGTGAGACCGATATAGCTATAACGTGCGCATGCGATACCTATTACTCGTACATGTGCACGCAAGAGTGATAACGTGCGCAATAATATTACCCACCGCTATTAAATGCATACACAAATTGACAAGAGTTGTGATGTAATCTGCATGCTATGAGTTCTTTTAAACTAACAGAGGTGACGAATACCACTGGGGCAGCCTTGCGCAGACGCCGTACCTTTTCCGCATAGGTTGCAATATCTGAGGGCAATATGATTTAAAATCACGTACTATTTCACAACTTCATCATTTTCATAAATATACAGATTTTTTATTCAAGACTCAAAAGAATAATATAACGTATATACAATTATATTATTGTAAAAAACATCAAATCAATCATAGTGTTGACAACACTCGGATGACCTGGTAGAGTAAAACAATTTTCTAGCTGAAGATGTCTCAAATTTTAGTTGCGTATAGTTTTCATTTACACGTTTATTATAATAGGAAAATTCAAGTTCGACTGCAGACGTCTATCGCAAAACCGACCTTATGATTATTTTTTCCTTACGATACCTATTTTTAAACGTTTCTACATTTGAAGTATCCGTTAATTATATTTAAGATATGCAATCAATTAAATGTAAATGAAATATTTGGAAATATATGTCATTCAGCGAGTGACCTTCATTTATAAACTTAACAGGCTGCATCGGCGAATGAGCAACCAACTATACAAGATATATATGCACATTAATATACAATATGAACTTAATCCGTAATAACTCATAACAATTAGTTACTGTATTTATTCTTGATTTTCAGATACATGTAAATTATTCGATTGTGTATATTAATCAGTAGAATGCAATAATTGTCAAATAGTCAAATAATATCAATCTGTAATTCAATTCTATCCGCAATTGTATAGAAATAATGTATAGTGTAAAAAAGACCGAATATCCAAAACATCAATTATTATTCAACTAAAACTGTTTTTTAATATTAATTTATTGACTGTTGAATCTTTTGAATTCGAATGAACAAACATTTTGCGCAATACATATGCAATTTTTAAAACTAGCCCAGGAAGTTATATTTATGACAAGAGATTTTAATTAAAAAAAAAAGACAATGCTCATCTAAGATATCTGATTCATTTTAAACAGTAACTTTATACTACATAGAGCAAAATGATTAGAAAAGTACACTGTATTTGCTAAATAACTTACTTGGTCAAAAAAGCAACTAAACTGAACAGACGTTAAACATAAGCTACTCAAAGAAGTCACTGATTAGAATCGGGACATAATTTGTGCGCACACATTTAGTAATGAAGCTTCAGATTGTGTTTTTTTTAATGAGGCCAGCAGTAGTTGTACACACTATTTGATTAACATAATTTCATAGTTGAGCAGGTTATTTTACATTATATATTTATTAAAGCAGTCAACAAAACCTCATCCTTGAAAAGAAGCAATTTATTGCAGCATATAGTAAAGCGACCAGTGTGCCATGACACTGGTATAAGGCAACAACATATTTTGTTTTTGTTTAGATTTTTCAGTCATAATACGGTTTTGTTTCAATGTTTTATCACTGTCCATGAGATGAATTGTAAGTCTTCAACTTGATGAACAAGCTCTGCACACAGATGTATTCCAGAAAGTAGGCTTTAAGGAGGTCGCCTTTAGTGCTGCTCTAGATGGGGAACTGATCATGTGTCAGTGGTTCACATCTCCAGGGCGTCTGGCCTATTCATGGGCGCTGGCAGTGACTTGGGCGCTACCAATCGAGCCAACTGAAGGGTGAGCACCTGTTCCAGCAAGATCCTCTCCCTGCACTTTCCAAGAGCACTGCACATGAAAATTGACACAAATACTTCATGAAATTTTCATTTTTTTTCAGTTTTTGCCTTATATTAAGACACTGAAGATATGAACATCAGATTCTGTAGTAGAAACACAGATGCACACTTGTTGAAAACAAACCCTTTTTTTAAAGTAAAAAAGAGTAATAATTACAATTAATTGCCAGGACAGAGTGATGGGCCTTTTTTGAAGCGTGAAGCTAATGATGGTGTTCTAATGATAAATCACATAAAGTAAAAATACATTATATGTCACTGCCAGCGTATATTGCGTATGTGTGTGTGTGAGAGAGAAAATGTACATTATGTAAGTTGCTGCTTATATGGAATCCCCACTAGGATTTGAACCTGGATTTCCTCTCCATATGTAAAGGTTTGTTTGCTTACACTTTAAGGATTTTTCCAGTAACAGCAATATTATTTACAATTATTTCTGTCAACTACATTAACTATTATCAACTAGTATAAAAATGTAAAACAAACAGATAAAGTCAATTACATGTACATGTGTACACAGGCAGCAGTATCATAAATTCCCCCCCGGGCCTCCCCCCCCCCCCTCCATTAAATTCGACTTTCTCGCTACATGTCTGTGTTTTGCTGTCATATTTTGTCGATCGAATGCTCGATTCTAAAACGCCATATCATTGGCCAACACAATGAGAACAACCAACCAGATGACGCGTTATAAAATTAAAATGGTGTACATGTGTAGATGAAACACCGAGTGACATATAGCGAGAAAGTCAAATTAAATTAAATATTAAAGTTATTAGCCTAGAAGGAGATCGGTTAGTTGTTTAATCACGTTGCTTTTACTGTCTTTTAACGAATCCAGTTGTATTTTGTCGACAACTGCATGGGAACATGTGTGTTTTCGGTGAAAAAGGTCACGTCCAGTGTTCCACAATCTTTCAGAAATAGGCATATAGTTCGTTTCATACCTTGTGTATATATAATACATATACGAGGGTTATTTTTTCATACTGTGTATTTTTGTCAATATTCGTTGTTGAAAAGTCAAACCATACACAATAGGTGTACATTTATCAATCTGGAACCCCTGGGGTAAGCTCGAGGGGGGGGTAAGGCCCGGGGGGGGAATTTATGATACTGCTGCCTGTGCATGTGTACAAAGAACACGTGCTTGGAAAGTGGAATTATTTTATCCCAAATTTATTCAAGAGAGAATAATGTACAAAAACATTATTTAGCTTAATAATACAATTAACAATAATGTTACAGAAATTAACACTTAAATTATTATTTTCAAAGTGCCCATGATAAATTAATTGAGAATACATAAAAATTTACATTGGCAAATGTTGTTACTGATGACTCAAGGGAAAACAATTTTTAAATTTTCAACAACTAAACAGTTGCGTGTACTCGTCACTATATACCTACCAAGCAGTTAAGGTGTGCTGGTTTATATTCGCCGGCTGAATGCCCGTTTTTTACATCACAAGCTGACTGTTGACTATCATCTTCTGTATGTAGTTGTAGCATTGGGGAAGCCATCATTGGTGGTGGAACCCGAGAAGTAAACACACAACTACTCCGCAGGGAATCCTGCTATCTGTTACAAGTCAAGCCAGGTGGCTGGACAAAGGTGATGGGGCAATGCACATCTGTAATTGTTATGCTTAAGTTTATGGTTTATACAATATGAATATTTAACACCGCACTAATAACTGAAATCAAACACAGTTTGAACTGGATATATATACGTGTATATGCTTGCTTATTTGCTATTGTTAGTCCAAACATTTACAAATAAAAAATGAAATAATTTCATGTGATGTTGGAACTCCAGCAATCATCTGTATCTGAGATGTCTTCTGTGCCTTGAAGCCACAACCAATCCAACATTAATTTTTATTAAAAATAAATCGCCAGCTATTAAGTCTATGACAGTTATACATTGAAGTAATTAATCATCTAAACGCTTCATACATTTTTAAACCAAACCAATACACTTTTCTTATCAATACCTTATAACAGTACATGAACTAACTACAAGAAGATAATCTAAAACAGAAACAACTACTGACTACCAAAAATGTCAAAACATATTTACAAACTCAACATTGGAGTGTTTTGGACAAGTTCTTCTTCGGATAAAATAAGGAAAGTGAAGTATATGCATTTACTCATTTATCCCATTTTCACCGCGACATTGACGGTATAACACGTTGTGGAATATACTTGCTTGTATTCAACACTGTGGAATATACCTGTCTCGTGCACGGACTACTTTTTAAATGACGTCATGCGATATGCGCTAAAATTAGGTCGATATTGCTTGGTTCATTGATCGAATTTTAAGGTCACCCATGAAAAGAAAATGTGCATATTTTGCAGAAAAAAATATATATGACATATTCACCAAAAGAAATGTTGAAATAAAATATAAAATTACACGATTTTTGTTTTGTTATTTTTTTATTTATATTTACTTTACCACTGAATGATTTTTCATAAGAAACAAAGTCGACAAAACTTGAGCTTCAAAATTATACGACCTTCAACCTTTAAATCTAGTCATATGACATTATTTAGTGTAATGTGCATTGTTTATAACCAAAGCATATACTTTTGACATTTAACTTAAATATTAAGAATGTACAACAAGCCATACACATATCGCACAGTTCATGAATAATCTGCTATGTTTGCTTTCCTATTTAATTCACGTTAGGCATAGAGCTGTGTAAAGTATAAGATGGTAAAAATAGCACCACACTGGAATTGGGAACGTCCCATTTGTACACGGGTATTTTCTACTCATTCATCTGTTGTGTACTTGAATGTTTTCCATTCTTTGTGTATTTATATATTAGATTATTTTTTCGTACAATAAGGGCATTAACCATAGATAAATAAAACAGTGTGCAAGTTTAAACATAATTATGTTTATATGCAGAAATCTGCAAATGCAACCGAGTTTACCAACGGCTATTATTAGATAAACTGCTCCGGTTCATTTGAACAGCAGTAATGTAGAGTACATGACGTAGCGTGTGACGAAGAAGAAAGTTTATCGCGTTCATAAACTCATTTGAATAAAGTGATAGAATGGCATAAGGGTCTTTATTTAACTATGCTAAAATAATTATTAATGACCCTAGATGCAAAATCGTCAATTATTGAGTTAAATGGATTATTAGATGGATTTTAAAGGATAACTAAAGGTAAGATACTAGTTCTTACGTGTTTTGATTTTCGTTTGTACTTTTGTCGTTCCCTGTTCTCGGGGAAATGATTTTAACATGGGCGCCATTGATGCATCGGATCACACACGGCATACCCATAACATTATATAAAAAACACGTTCTGCGCGTCCTTAAATTCATCGTCCGAAGTCGGAAAACGTATTGCCCTGTATATTTTGTCAAATAAAGTGTCAGTCGCTGCAATTGTCTGTTTACTCGTCAAAATTGTCAAGGTCTTCGATAGCTAAAGAAACTTCAGCGTACAGTTTATGTAGTATTGACAGACCTGTACAAAGTCGCGCCAGTCAAAAATCATAAAAAGCGACATTTATAGTTATGGTAGCCAGAACTAGGTCGTCGATGGTGTACATGTATGTTGACATCGACCGCATTTTGTCAGGAGCAATCGCCGCCATATTGGATTTTGATCATTTTCTTTCGAAAATAAAATAAATTATAGTAAAGTAAAATCTTTTTTTCGCGGTCGTAATGTGTTAAAATTCGCATACTGCGTAAAATTGAATGTAGGCATATGGTGATATTTTTACTTGTTTTACAGTTTGTGTGTGAATTTTTTAAAGACTATTTTGCGTACCAGAACAAATACATGTATATCACTACGCATGGTTACATTTGTTAGATTTTAAGCGCTTTTATGACTGAATTAAAATTATTGTTAAGGTTATTAGATCTATTTATGTTAAATGTCACGTTGAAAAAATCAAATGGGATAAATAGAATACTAGGATTAGCGTTGAATACAGAGAAGTTTATGTTGCTCGGCTCGAACACCGAAAGCGCTCGCCAAGGCTCGCGCTTCCGGCGTTCTAAGCCTCGCAACATAAACTTCTCTGTATTCAACGCTAACCTAGTATTCTCTATATACATGTAGTACTGTACATATTTTTCTTAAATATTTAACTAATGACACGTAATATATATTCAAAACAAAAAATGCTTAAACTATTTGTCTTGAATCATAAGAAACATTTACTCACACATGTTCCACATAGTTAAACGTACAATACAAAAATTTGAGGTTTTAGTTCACTCTTATTAAAATATAATAACATTATGAACAGCTCAACTAAACAATGGTCTCACAGTGACACATGTATATACAACAAGTATTTATTTATTTTGTTATAAAATGTACCTTGTTGGAATGATATGCCACACTTTTTAAAAGGCAAACTATTTGCGGCTTGTCAGATCCGAGCCCAATCTTTGCACAGTAGCTACCTCATGACTCTCAATCACATATCAGATGATCTGTCCTCTGACAAAGTGCCGGAAGGCTGTCTGGGCTAACCATGGCGACTTTACGCCGAATCGAACGTAGCTGCCTAGAAGGTAACCGATGCAGACTCATGACTGTACATGTAACAACATGACATAAGAAAACAGATTGAGCGACATACATTAATTTTAAAATATAAACATTGTGACTGTCACTGTAATCCAACTTGTGCATGTGAGATTGATCAACCAGATCCAAAATAATAGAACTAGCTAGATGTATATGTAAACCTTTTTTTCATCATGTTTCACACCAAGGAATACCTTGCTCCATGCTGTTTTGCACCTCCATATGTCTCAGTTCAGGTTCTTGGCCATCTGGATCAACATCATGGTCATGGACAATGCAGTCATCAAGAACTGTGTAAATAAAAAGTAATATCTAATATAACCATCACCAAATGAGGACAGTGTAAAGTCACACTGAGGAGAATGTAACTTTCGAATGGGGACATGCACAATACAATGACATGTATATAGCATTGTTTGAGTGCATTTTAAGTCTTGTTAACTGTTGCTTTTGCACCATCCTTTTAAATGTCATTCAATAACTGGCACATATTAAAGAAACAAACTTTGCTGAGCTGCACTCTAGAGACAATTCCAATCCCTTAACCAATACAGACATTTTAATTCCTTTAATTGCCATGACCTTGTAAACATTAAAAAATAATTGTTATAAGCATGACTCATAGTTTAAAGAGACTTATCTACGAAGCAAAATAACAACTATCCAAGAAATGCATCACATACTCATATTAAAATAGACGGGTGTCCCAAAGACAAGGGTTCCCACTATTATTAAAAACATAGCATTAAGTTTGAATACCTAATTTATTATGTGGTAGACATGTAGAAACAATGAAAATAATGACATGTATATGCATATGCGTAACAAAATTAAAACTGTAGACATTCTATTCTTTTGATAAAGGTAATTTAAGGCAAAACAACAAAGCAAACCATCAGTATTTTTGGTTTCATGTAATCATTCCTATATGTAACAGTAGCCAGCCCTCAGAACACAATTGTGCTTGAAGTCCACAGGCAAAAATATAAACATTATTCATAAATAATTGTACTGCTGCATTTCTAGATTACAATAATACATTAAGCTGTTGGTAAATATCAATTCCTTCTTTATTTGAATCTAACTTGTGAATGTGGGGTTTATGGACAAATTCCCTATAAACTGAACTAGCCTGAGTGAGGTACATGAAATCTTTGTTTTTCAAAAGGTTTCACAGAAAAGAATACCTTGATCAATGTAGTTTTGAACTCCATGCATCAGTTCTGGATGTAGGCCATCTGGTTCAACATTTAAGTCATGGGCACTGCAGTCACCAAGAACTGTATAATATAAAAAGTAATATCTTATCTAATTAAAAAGTAAAACTGAGGACAGTGTAGCATTTAAATAGGGACATGCAATGCGGTGAAGTTCTATGTGACCCATCCTTTTCAATTTAAAAAAAATAACTGGCACATATTGCAGATAAAAGTTTTTATGAGCCCCACTTTAAAGACAAATGTAATCCCTTAGCCAACGATATACATGACACAGACAAATTCAATCGTTGAAAGCTCTCATAAACATTAGATAAAACTTGTTTACGCATGCCACAATGTTCAAAGAGAATTGACTACATAACACAATGACAAATATCCCAAAAAATTGTCACAGATTCAAACAGGAATATGTCTAAATGACACCGGTGCCCTACATTCCACTTATGTCTGAAAACTCCAATAATGTCAAAACCTGTATTATTATTACTCACATAGCCTTAAAATATAGCTTTCAGTTATAATTTCTGATTGTCTCAGTGGTAACATGTTTGATTTTGTTACCAAAAGTATATAGTTCGATTCAAAATTCCTTGGACCAGTTTTATTAAATATAGTTATTATAGTCCGAGACTATGACATATTTTCACACAATAGTATTCATAATGCCTTCAAAAATTAACACACTTCTTAATACAAAGTACTAATTCTTAGGGCTTTTTTTCCTGTTTTTGTGGAGCGGCCTTGGCCTCAACCCGCATTATGTGAAAAAGAGTCGCGAACAGTTCAAAATTGTGAAAAAAATAGTCAAAATCTGTTCAAAATTGTGAAATAATGAGTCGTGAACTTTCTAAAGTTTTGAAAATCACGAACTTCTTGAAATTGTGAAAATTTGAGTCGCCAGTTTCTCAAATTTGTGAAAAACGTCTATTCTCACAGAAGGAACAAGCCCTGATTCAGCTATCTATGATGTATGTTGTTTTATCACCATGATCCATACAAATTATTTATACCTCAAAGTCCTCACTTCTTTGAGTATTGCAGACTGCCTGAGCTGGGTAATGTAGTCAAGTGGTTTTCCCCAAGCTCCAACATCAGTGTATAAAGCAAACTTGTCCTGAAGATTTAAATTAAACTATTATTAAAACACATAGAAAATACAAATTAATACTCATGAACTTAATGAAGAGCTTGAAAACTGTATAGATCCGATGTCCAATTAATTAATTATGCTGTAATAGATTGCATAGTGAGTACCGTGTAGTGAGTTGCATAGTATATACTGGCTTGCATAGTGTGTACTGTGTAGTGACTTGTATAGTGTGTACTGGCTTGTTGCATAGTGAGTACTATGTAGTGACTTGAATAGTGTTTCCTGGCTTGCATAGCGTGCACTGTGTAGTGACTTGCATGTGGAGTGTGTGTACAAACACTCAAGCCACTAGGGCCTGCATTGTCATGAGTTATCACTTTGGAGGCCACCAATTAAAGCCTCTATAACGCTCAAAGTCAATGAAATTTTTGTAAAGTATTTCGTAAAATAAAGTTAACACCTTAACAGTCAGTGTTCCTTATAGCAATAGCCACAATTTTAACGCTGGATATGGCATGATTACATAGCTTTTGTAGATACAAAATGCTCCTTTTTATTTATTTGTGACACAATTAATTCCATGTTATTAAATGGAAATAAATATGTACAAACATCTATTTTACCAGACCACGTCTGGCGTTGAAATTTCGGCAATTTCCATAAGGAACAATGATTTTTAATTGATAAGCTTTATTTTACGAAATATTGTACACAATTTTCGTTCATTTTGAGTACATGTAGCAATGTTTCTTTAAAAATTGATAAATATAACAATGTAATTTCATGTATTTCATGGAGAAAGCAAGTTAAAAGATCCCCCAAAAGGGCAGTAAATGAAACCAGTAGATAAGAATTACTAGTAGCATATACTACAGCTACAGAGCATTTTAGGTCAATTTAGTATAACCCTTAATTCTTAAAACTAAGTTAGTATCAAACAAAAATCTAGTATTTCAGGAAATGTTATGCCAGTTATTTTTTTTGAAAGTGATTATCAAATTAGAATTGAGTACTAACTTTATAACTGCATTTCTTGTATAAACAGAATGATGAGAGGGGAAAGCTACCTTAGAGTGGGTAGAGTTTTTTATCAGATACAGTGGCATAAATAAAATTAACAAAATAAAGTTAATAAACATATTTCAATTTAAAATTGAAAAAAAGTTCAGAACAATTATTGCTTTCAAATGCACAATAAGCTTATTTTAAAGCAACAATTAGTTTTCATCTGAACATACAAGTTAAATTGACAGTTGGCTTAAAGAACATAACCCTTATAAACGATGGAAGAAATCTACATCAGTACTTGTTAATTTATTGCTTATGGAAGCATGTTCTTCGTCATTTAATGTTTTCATGTCTGCTTTCCAGTTTTATTGTCATTTTAATCTGATTATTTTGCAAATAACTGATAGGAAAGATCAAATGTACATACTTAATAAACCAGATATGTTTACAATGCTACTAGCACTGTCTTTTAAAAATGCCTACAGGTTTTATCGCTATGTATTAGACCGGGAAAAAAACTATTTCTTTACATTCACATTATCGACTTTCTGAACAATGTATCGAAGAGCTAAAAATCTAGTTTCAAGCTCTTTATTATTAGTTATCTTTATTAAGACAGCTTCCCATTTTCTTGAACTCATATTTGCTGTGCTCTTATTTGTTGCAACACAGTAAATATGGCTCGAGGATTGATACGGACAGGATTATGTCAATTATTAAAGATCAAACTGCTTAACGTGACTAATTTCTAAGTTTTGATATCAATTTTAAAAAAAAGAAAAGAGTTTTAGGCAAATAAAATTGATTGCTTGCTCAAACACACAGTTCTGTACCTAAATGCAACATGCGGCATATTACACAATTCCATAAAAAATAATCTACAGGGTTTAAATACATACCTTTCCGTTGTTAACTTCAAGTAGGCAATGGACTGGTCTCACGCCTGGCTTGTATACTATAACGTCACAGCTTTTCGAACTGCAGTTTAAAAATAAAAATACTGTTTGGATTTCAAAACATGTTTCAAATTAAATAGCGGCATTTCATTTATAGATTTACTGTATTATTATATATTATGCCCTGACAAGCTGTGTTGGAAGGCATAGGCTAATTTGTAATTTATATTTATAATCCCAGTAATGTGTTTGTACATGTACTATTTAGTTTATATATTAGAGCACAAATTACACATTAGGCATATTTTTATTTTCCTTTAAAACAAGATGCTGTGCTCACTGCCCACACATGCTTATTGCTCGTGCTGGATGACCCATTTCTAATATTTTAAGTACAAACTATGTCAAGGCCAAAGTGAGGTTGGCTGATATGGGTCATTAGGCCATTATTTGACTAAAATTGGATATCATTAGTATTTCTCCAGACGCAATAACAGTTGATGAACAACTTTTCAACTCCGCAATTAGTTTTTTTACAACAGACAGTTTTAAATTGTAACCCTAATTTAAAAAACACACAATCAAAGTAAGCGAAATTCAAGCCGAGATTTCACATTTTAGGAATTATTGCAAAAAATAAAGAAATAAAAAGCCCTATCAAATATCGATAAATACTTAAATTGCTCTAATTGCTTATTGATTGCTCAGCACACAAAAAATCATAGTATCAAATTTAGGTCAAGTTCAAGTATTCTGTATTAGATCTTTATTTAAGCAACAATGCTTTATAATATTTTAAGCAAAATATGGTATATTATACATTGAATATATTTATATATGCTTTATTATTTGATAATCATTTTGATTTTTATGCTATTTTATGCACCATGGGGTAATGCAAATTGGTATTTTTTGATTATCAGGACCAGTACATGTATATTCAGTATCAGACAAGTAGGCTTTGAAGTTAGCCAGTCCTGTGGACCGTCCCCTCCCAACAGTAAAGGTCAATCCCTGCGCTAGACCATTCTATGGACGGGTTTACTGATGGCCAACACAATCATTATATGTGTCCCGCATTAAGATGTCAGAGGCATAAAAAACTCTGTATAAATAAAACTGTAACCTTTAATGACTTAACTTTGTTTGCTTCCTATCAGCAGCGTGCGAAATTCGCACTAGCCTGAAGGGTTTTGGCTAGTGAAAATCCATTCGGGCTAGTGGGAACAATTTAAACATTTATATAGTCGGGCTACTAAGAAATTTTACATTTTATATATGCGTATAAGAATTTGGGCTAATACTTTAAAATCTGAATTTCGCACACTGTATCAGTATATGAAACATAGCAGCAAATATGACACAACAACTTAAATTTCCATCTCACAAAATGACTAGAAGATTTTGATCACATTATAACTTCAATGCATTGTAGTTAGATCAGTATTAGATAATCAATATTTTATGTTTTGCTTAAGGGGCATCTCTATAAAACCTTTAACATGGTATATCTATTGCGGTAATTCAAAAGCATTAGATGATCCTTAAAATGACTGCCAAAATAAATTAAATAGTGTTATGTACACATACTTTCCTATCAAACAGTATGGATTGACCACTGGAAATATGTTGCTCTCTTCTTTAGTTCATGTCTATGATCTCTATCTTCTCAGTAATCGAGAATTGTTTATGTTTGCGTGTGACAGTATTACTCATAGCCATTTTTGCGATGTATTTCGTGTACAGAGATAGAATGACCAGTTTCGAAATTTAACGATTTATAGTACAGTATACTGCAATTATAACCTGTGCAGGGACACTAATTAGTTAGTTCTTAAATGTTAAAAACCACCCCAGCTGTGTGCAAACAACACTGTCAGTAATCGACTGTTTTCATGCTTCATTGCTTGCCATAGTAGGCCGCAAAATATAGGGTGCTTATACTAGCTAGAAACGGTTTTCTGCTTAAGTTAGCGAATTCTCAGATTTAAACGTCATTTAGTTATCATGCTTGTTGGATTTTCGGAAGCCATAGCTGAAGCACGATATACCGGTCAGCACGATTTATCGGTCTGCGATATATGAGCGTTGCAGTGTGCTTTAAACAATCTTGGTAGAGTTCCAACAGCCGATGCTTCATGCCAAATATCTATTAAAGCCTCAGACCTTGCAGTTTTAGAGATTGTTTTTCCTTTCGGTTGGCATGCAATTCTATTAAAAACTTTCACTTTTAGCAATTTACATCAAGACTGGCACATCGATTTAGTAGGAGATGTCATTTAAGTACAAATGTTGACAAACAACCCACGTTGATGGAAAAAGACAGGTCATAATAGCATAGATGAGCTAAAAAATAACCATTTTTTTACAATTGGGAATTTTGGGGTACGAATTGGGAAAAACTATGTATATTAGGCAATGGGAAAGTGTCCGACTATCGGACCCATGAAGGCAGTAGAAACAGGCCTCAGACAATTCATCAGGCAGTTAGAGCACAGCAGACCTGTTTACCCTACCGATCGCTTCTCAGTAGTATGGAGGGCATCTCTCAGTAGTTTTGGGCTGTTGTCAGTAGTTTTGCGCTGTTGTCAGTAGTTTTATCCTTTTTAATCATTTTGAGCATTAAAACACCATGACTGGTTCACATATCAGTTTAATGGTAAATAAAGCATAAGATGAATTTACTTGCTAATAATTTAATCTCATACGCGATTTTTTTTGCTTTTATTTGTTACAGCCTGTGGCATTTGGATTGGGAAAATTAGCGTGATAAACCATGAAATTGGATAGTATAGCGCGATAAACCATGAAATTGGGAAACATTAAGCATTCTAAATATGATTATAAGTAACATAATTGTTTTTAAGTGCATGTTTGACAGCATTTTATATTATGAAGTGCTGCTTTAACGTCTTCTTACAATGAAAACAATATTTTAGTTAATATCCATCCACATGCATATTAAACTTGCAATAATCTATAGATTCTTAAATATACCATTTGATCATAAGCTCTTTAAGAGTAGCTATCAATTTAATTCAGTATTTTTTTTAAATTAAATATTATAAGGGGAAAACATAAACAAATATTGACAAACACCCTTTAGTGTTCTTGTTGTGTTAATGATGTATTAAATGGAGTTAAAATAATATATTTTATGTGTTTACCTTTCAATATCTTGCACTTGAAAACCTAAGTTCAATGCTATTTCATTAAACTATTTAGCCTAACAAACATAATAAAGCAGAATATGCATATGAATCTGAGTATACACAGATCCACTAACATATAAATCAAATCATGTTTGTTTCATTCCATTTTCGAACGATACTCATTGTGAGTAGACTGAACACCAATTTTCCAACACTCGTTTCCGTGACGCACATTCACTGTGCAGATTTCTGATAAATATTTGTTGTTGTTTTTTATCTCAAAGGTAGTATTTTGCGTTAATTAACAAACGCATTACATTATTCCCTAATGGTTATATGATATCCCTTGTAAATTTGAAGGGTATTTATTATTTTCGCCGTTAATCGCAATTTCTCGTCTGCTTGCCGCCATCTTGGACATGTGTAAAAACAGGCGTGCTCAATCCCGATACATCGACTTTCGTCGGTATTCTCCGCAATAGAGAGAGAGATGTGTATACTGAATAGCAACGTAAAATATATTCGGCTAAATTTGCGAACCAATACGTAAGTCAGTTGTCGTTCGGTGACGACCCGACAAGCTTGATCAGCACTCGTTCCCCGGGAGGCTTGAATTTTAACGTTTCTTACTACACAAGCGCCAAACTGATTATGATTGATAAATTACTGCAAAGACCGAAAATAAGCGAAAGTACGATTAAAAACTGAAATTTGACCATTTTGATCGATGGATCCGTAGTTTTTCAGTACAAATCCGTAGTGCGTAGTTTAGCCAAATAATCCGTAGTAACTACGGCGAATCCGTAGAAGTAAACAGGTCTGGCACAGCCAATTTCTGGACAGACGGATCAACTAGTAGTGGGTGTGTAAAAAGGGCCATTTAGAGGAAACATTTCTTTATTAAGTACCTTTTTCGTCCATGGATATGGTCCTGCACCATAATTATACACAACTTCTTCTCTGCACCAGAGATGACACTGGCACAGTCACATGTAGCGTCTGACCAGTGGCAGAATGTCACGGAGGTCAACGAAATACAAGCTTGGTAGACCCTCCTCCTCAAAGCACAGCACTTTGCAATTGGGGTTGGTTGAGCCATTTACAAGCCTTCCAAAACTGCCATCTTCTGTAGATCCATCAAACCTAATTGAAAGAGAAATAAACAATAACAGATTTGTAAAAGTTAATCAATATATATATATATATATATATATTTAAGAATATAGTATAAAATAATATATATAACTATTTATATTTATATGCAAGTCACTACAGTGGCACATACACTATGTAAGTCTTGAAATTGGCATACACACTAGGTGAGTCACTACAGTATACATACACTTATAATGTAAGTCATGAAATTGGCATACAAACTAGGCGAGTCACTACAGTGGCACACACACTATGTAAGTCATGAAATTGCCATACACACTAGGTGAGTCACTACAATGGCATACAAACTAAGCTAGTTACTTCATTGGCATACAAACTATGCAAGTCACTACAGTGGCACACACACTATGTACGTCATGAAATTGGCATACACACTAGGAAAGTTACCACGCTGGCATACAAACTATGGACGTTATAACATGGGCATAAAAACTATGCAAGTCACTTCAGCGGCAGACACACTAGGCATGTCATGTAATTGAAATACACACTAGGCAAGTCACTACACTGTCATACAAATTAAGTTAGTTTCTACATTGGCATACAAACTATGCATGTCACTACAGCGTACAAACTACTCCTATAAATATATATCGACCTCCTATCGTTGAACGTCCATTTACAATAGCATCGTTCCAACAAGAAAAGAAAAGTAGGAAGCTTTAACGGCTGCAAACAATGCAGATGATCATGCAAGAGTCACTTAATATAAAATATAAACATTATTTTACTAGTTGCATCACAATAAAGTTAATAAAAACTTACAAGTAATGCTATTCCAGATCTAAAAACACTATCATTGTTCCATTCCGATTGTACCATATGGCCCTAAGTCAATTGAAAATTGCATTGTGTAACGTCATTGGTCGGTTATAAATAACTTGTTTCTCTATACATAGGATTATACGAAGGACTAGACGAAATTAATACCAGGAATGCCTAATTGATTTTTGGTTAGAACTTTAATCTTGCCATGTGTGTTATTAATATTATCATGTGTGTTTATTAATATTATTAATTACAATATACTTATTTGTTTGTATTTCATTAAGAAATATATTATATAGACCTGTTTATTAACTGATTTTAGCAAACGATAAGGGCATGCAGACATAGAACTGCTGTATATTTTCGGTCAAAGTCGAAGCAGTTCTTTAATTGAAAGTAACAGATAAATACAATGTGTGTGTAATGATTTGTTTTCCTCAAAATGTATAAAAAGTTATATTCTGAAATAATTCTCACACTTTTTAGGGGTTATCGTTGTCATTTAAGTAGGCGCAGTTAATGATGGGAATGCTTTGTTGCTGGGGCAGTTTCACCTTTGTTTATTTTAATAATGATAATTTTATGTATTAGCAAAGATTAAACAAGAAAAAAGGAAATGCAGCTTGAAATCAATTTATTTTTATTATTTTTATTATTTTGACTTAGCCTAGATCGATTTATTTGTGTTGTTTTAATAATTATGACTTACATGTAGCCTACGAACCTGAATTGATCGGAAACATTGAAATGTAAGCCGATTCGTCATATGATCAAATTTTCAGAAAGTAGATCCCGCCTTTGCGTTATCGTAAACACGTACCCTCGCGTGGTTACAGTTCACTGAAGAATAGACGTTCGCTTTTCATGGTGGATTCTAGAAGTAATTGACGATAACCAAAGCAGATCTATTTTTTTATATAAAATATTTCTTATCCTGGTAAAAACATACTTTTATGGACTCAGTAGCTCTAGATTCTATAAAAATAAATACAACATTGAATTAATGCCTGTAAACTATAAGCTGTTAGTACAGAGTTTAATGTAATATAATGGAAGTTGTAAACATTTTTCGATTTTCTCCCTGTGTTTCAATATGTTTTATGTGGATGATAATATATAGATATAAAACAGATATTTTTGTGTATGTATCCTTTGAATCGGACACAATGGCCTGCATTAAAATTTTTACAAGAACAAAATTTTAACTACAAGCCAATATGGATTATGTTAAATGAGTTGTTTTCTGTTCTTAATTTTAAACAATTGAGTTTCGGCTAGTTTTTCAATGTCAATATAGTGAATACGTTTATTGTATGTATGCAATATTACAGCAGCTCAACATTTTAATCTTAAATTAATATACATGTATATTCGGTTGATTTAAAGTCCGGTCATTAAACATATGGTATACACCACCGCGCTTGAACTGTGACATACACTCCTCTTTTTTCTATCTCACTATCTCGGTATTGAATCATATACATTTTCTTAATGAGTATATCTGGAACTTTATACTTGTTTATATAAAGACATAATTATGTTTTAATCAAAGGCAGATATCTCATTTTCAAAAAAATTGTATATCTCTTTCATACATCTTTAAAAATTTCGCTAAATTTCTAATTAACGTCTCCTGAGTAAGTAACCTTACAATTCACAAAGTTTTCTTAAGATTTTATATGTGGAAATAACCTTTATAATTATCTTCAGATAATAAAATTCAATAAAGAAATGTGTTTTAAGCAAATGGCATAACTGACAGGATTTCTATAAAAAACAAGCAAATTCTTAAGAGTACATATCCCCAGCCATTATGCTTCTGGACACTCATACCAAGTTGCAATGAAATCCGCCAAAACACTTTCAAAATATGGCTCCGGACACACAAAAAAGCATTTTTTAAAGATACAAAGATACAAAGGGCCATAACTCTGTTATTAAAAATACATGCCAGACGTCCCGATCTTGGCAGGACAGTCCTGTTTTTGGGGTGTTTGCCCCGGTGTCCTGATGTGACTAAATTTTTACCGACATTCGTACAGAATGACATAATGTTCTATAAGGTCACAATAAAATTCGCAGTTAAAGCCCCGTCTAGCTTAAATTACCATCGCTAATCCCTTTATTGCCCCCTTATTAACAAACGCTATCTACTAGTCGAGAGATCCAGAGTTGTTTATGACACCTTATCAGTACTCTATCGGCAAATTATTGATTTTAATCGGGCATTTACACCACGGTGTTTATATGATAGGGGTCGCTAATTGCTCGCGATAGATGCATCATAGTGAATTAAAAGCCGACTGCATTTGTATTTCATGCCAGACGTCCCGATCTTGGCAGGACAGTCCTGTTTTTGGGGTGTTTGCCCCGGTGTCCTGATGTGACACAATTTTTACCGACATTCGTACAGAATGACATAATGTTCTATAAGGTCACAATAAAATTCGCAGTTAAAGCCCCGTCTAGCTTAAATTACCATCGCTAATCCCTTTATAGCCCCCTTATTAACAAACGCTATCTACTAGTCGAGAGATCCAGAGTTGTTTATGACACCTTATCAGTACTCTATCGGCAAATTATTGATTTTAATCGGGCATTTACACCACGGTGTTTATATGATAGGGGTCGCTAATTGCTCGCGATAGATGCATCATAGTGAATTAAAAGCCGACTGCATTTGTATTTCATGGCCCAAATCAAGTCCAAAGATTCTTTTACACATTATTGTGTGTATTTTATCAGCTGGGGCTAAAAAACCTGTCAAAACACCAGTTTGTATATCAAGCAAATCGAGCGCTGACCAATACACATTGAAGTTTGATATAAATTTATACTCAAGTTTTTTGACTGATTTTCAGAAAACAACTTGTACCTATTGCATCAATCTAGATGTAGAGTTAATTGATGATTGGTTGAATAAAACAATGCTCGGTGCGCGCATATCGCTTTGAACAATTACGCATGCCCCTGTCCCAAATTGAAGTCAAATAGAGGCATGCCCTTCATTTCACGTTATTGATTCATCCACATTGTGCACATGTGTGTTTACTTCGGGAAAATTGAGAACGTTTGTGTTCATGAAATTCGTAAACACATGTATCGCTTTTATTAGCCAGCAATTATTAGGTTGTGTAAGTAATGTCCTGATTACTGACTACAGTAAAGTTGGCATGATTGATCGTTTTAGGTGTCCCGCTCTTTGGTCAATTGTCCCGAAATTGTACTGGAATGTCCCAATTTGGACCTGAAAATTTCTGGTATGTATGGTTATTAAAAGATGATGTACAACGCCATTTGGCGTGCATCATCCTATTATCCATATATATATACATATACTCATACCAAGTTTCAATGACACACAGACAGGAAAGACGGAAAACGCCAAAACAATATCCCTCCGCCTATGGCGGGGAATAAAAATACAGCAAATTCGGCCTTAATTAATACATGAATAATTTGACGATAAATTCTACATTGTTGTTATTTGTCAAATTCGTCAGTACTAAGATGGCGGCGGGTCACGTGAAAGCCAATATGGCCACGGTAAATTAATTTATTTGTGGATTTCTATATAGAAAATATTTGTTTAAGTGTAATATAAATGCTGGACTGCGCAAGAAAATAAGGAGCAAATTAGCCTACACTGTAATGTGTAATAGACAAGTCGACGAGTAAGGTCATGCGCACCTGCTATTTGCAGTCTACCCACTGGTTAGCAAAAGGTCGTTGGCTTAACGCTTATCTAATTATTATGTTGAAAATTACTGTAATTTCCACAATAATTTTAAATCCTTAAAACACAATGAAACTCAATTATATTATTAATAAAAAAATAACTTTTATAGAAAACATAAGATTCAGGGAATAATCTATAATTTACTATCTATGGGTCCCTGAACTCGCAGATTTTAGACCAATGAGTCCCAGGCCAAAATTAATGAGTCCACCTTGAAGAAGAATGAGTCCCAAATTTTGAAAGATACCAAGTAGTGAATACTAGCTCAATAACTATACTTGCATTAAACGTTTAATAATCTCAAAAACTTGTTGAAACCAAAAAAAAGAACACATTCAGAGTTATCACTATATTGTTTGCCTTCACATAGGCTATAACATTATCTGTTACATGAATGTAACCTATTATAGCATTTCAACTTGATTCAAATCGATGATAATATTATTGTTAACATCCGAATTGCGAGCTTGATAATATTATTGTTTACGTCTGAATTGCGAGCCGTTTACCTACCATTATTACAGTTTAGATTTGTTTGTTTTGGATTATTAAGCTTGAACACCTTATTTCTGTATTATTTATGACTAAGTCACACACAGTTAAAGCAGGTTTTCATCCGGGGACTCGAGAAAATATCATAACACATTCCATTTTAAAGGTCGATTCTAATTGGTTCGTATTATACATCAGCAGCTTGACTAGAGCCAATCAAAAGACTTGCTGGAGTCTTCAAGCCTCATTCGGTTAAACTTAGCGTTCATTGCTACACTTTTGACTCGTACACAAGATGGTTCGTACCTATCGTGATTCGCGTATGCGTTAACGGATGCAGTTAAGCAATGCGTCCAAGTGGACGCACATATTTCAAAACGATGCGTCTATTTCGATATGTGTGCGTCATAGACGCGGGGCGCACATGTAGATTATTCCCTGAGATTGTATTTTTGTTTTCGCTAATAAAGCATTTGAAGTCATTTGAGATTGCTTCTAAGTTGAAGATCAATGGGCGGTGTCAATCATGTAGGCTAATTATAACAAAAAATAACAATACAATTATTCCAAAGCCGATGTTGGTTTGGCGTGATATAGTTATTATATTCATTGATTGTGTTTGAGTAATTATTTTAGAAGTTCTTACTTATTTTCTGATGAAAACATGACTAACTGCATATATTATCCATATCAGTAGCCAGCGCTTTTGCCAACCAGTGACTGCGCATGCCCAAAAAATACCGATTGTAAGCAATAACATCCAATTCGTCTTTATAACAATCAACTCATATATATGAAGAATTGGCACACAACTAAATGCTTCCCTTCATTGATGCACATACCTTTTTTTCATCCTGTTTTAAAAACAGGTCCGCCTTCTTATACGCCCACTTACACCCTTCCTTGAAATTCTTTCTTTGAGTTCTCATGATGTTATCACATGGAAGAAGAAGAACCTGACGGAACATTTTAATGTTGCCTATTGCACAAAACATTTAGCCTTTTAGGTTTGCAACAAATTTGTTCAGCACCTACATGTACAATGCTGTAGGGTACGAGCTAAGACTAGGTACAATGACAATGTACGAGCTGACAAGTTACCGATTATGATTCACAAAACTACAATCAATGAAATCGTGTTTGGCAAATACCAGTGGAAATTAAATCAAAGGTTATTTTGATTTCTGAAAATGTTTTATACAAGTTCAATACAAGCTCGGACGAATGACCTTCGTAAGTTCAATCGTGTCTGTTTATATCCGAAAAGAAGCAGTTTAACAGCCAACGTGCGGTTTATTTTAAACAAGAATAACATTTATTATTTAACCGCATAATATCGTATTTAAAATTAACGTATGCGGCATACAAATACCTTATATTTAATTCCCCATCACGTTGGACTCGGTATTGGAGGACATTTTGGAATATGCGCGCATGCGCGCAATTATTGGGGGAAAATGTCTGAGACATGAAAATGGCAACATCGCTATGCGTGTACGACAACACACAATTGCGAATAAAAACCGCCAAGTCAATTCCGTGGTTAAAATACATTTTTTATAAAGATTATGTCAAAGTTAGCCGAAAAAAACAAAATGTCCAAGTCACTACCAGGTTTCGTGTAGTGGGTAGCCAATATGTAGTGGGTTGTTTGGTGTGAAACGAAAGACCGGTAATGGGTTTCCACCATTCACACACACACACACACACACACACACACACACACACACACACACACACACACACACACACACACACACACACACACACACACACACACACACACACACACACACACACACACACACACACACACACACACACACACACACACACACACACACACACACACACACACACACACACACACACACACACACACACACACACACACACACACACACACACACACACACACACACACACACACACACACACACACACATGTATTTATATATGTATTTAACGCGCGTTAAATGCCTTTTGTTAATATTTCATTAATCGCACATTAAAATTACTTGGGCATTCAAATTAATATTTTTTGTAGACTTATTTTCATTTTTTAAATTAACATGAATGAAGTTCGATGTTATACTTATACCACTGCAAATCTTTCAGAAGTCAACATTACGATTATCATAAGCATACATGTTAAATTGCGTTATTCCAATGTAACATGTGTGTGCAGAGCAGAAAAGTAATGACGATGACTGATCTGTCCTTGAGAATGTTAGTTTTTCTCTCTCAGAAATTGTGTAAACAACAACATTTCATTCAAACCGAAACTGAAAAGCATGAAATCGGTAACTAATGACATATTTTCACATTTGTCTTCACATATTATATAAAAACGCGACAGTTCAACGTGTCCGAAAATATGTAAATAGCTTCGAACACCGTACTTTATGAGTTGAATAAAACCATAAATAAATATATCTGTGAATTTTTTTAATAATATCAAATTGTACATTGTGTTATTTAAACGTATGCTTTTATGTTCGGATTCATTAATAAGTATGGCTATATCACAATTCACGCTCCAGCACTTGTAAATGTATGCACAGTACCAACATTTATGCAAAATAGTTTTTATTACTGATCAAATTAATTAAATATTATTTTTTATCATACTGAAAACTTTACAAAAAGTCAGTTACGACCGTTTTTCGCTATATATAAAATGTAAGACAAATGTTTGAAAATAAATTAAGAATACTGTTCAAAACAACCAATATGTGTATACATCTTTAACTTAGTATATATCTTTAATTTAGAATTAATATTTTAAGTTTCATCATATAAATCATTATATTGAAATTAAATGCTCATACGTTTTTGATAAATTAAATAATATTATTTACTCATACCGGTGTTTTTATGTCATAACAAAATATAGATTCATACTGTCTGTAAAGACATTTTCACAATAGAGCAAACGACCAACAAGTACGTCCGTGACATGACAGAACTTACTTCAGGCAAAAGGAATCTCTCTCGGCGACCATCACACGACACAAATTGGCTTGGTTTAGAAACGTCATTAAGTACGACTCTATGTGCAATTCCATGCTGCGGGACCGCAATAGTGAAATCGCCGTTGGAGACGGCTGAAGATAAGCTGGCTTGAAAATGAGAAATAATTATCACAAAAAACGTTCACTTGCATATAATATAATTAAATAACAATCACAGTCAAACTATATACAAGTTAAACTTTATAACAGCTTATCACCATACAAAATAGACTGAATTAGTATCCGTTCTCAGTTCTTATTATTATAATATTATGATCGTGAACGCAATTGTTTGTTGTTTGAAAAATACAATATCTAATTGAGAATCCAATATATATTATACTGTTTAATTCTAGTATTTCTTTATTCAAAATTACGGGCCTATTCAAGTTTAATTGTAATACACAGGGTTACATGTCTTAAGTAGTTCAGCAAGTCACACTAATGGAAAGTATGTATAACTTCTTTGATAGGAAGATTTTGATACAAGACGTGTTTTGCTGAGTGATGTGTGTCTAATGCATGTGTTACAAAAGTAGTTCGAGACTATTTTCAAATATATTATTAAATATCGACCATCATGTAAAATGTCTAGTTGCACATATACGTCTTTCACTCCAATGCAATCCAAACAAACATTGTAAGATAATCAGACGTTTTTAATCAGATTGGTCTCTGAGAAATGTTAGAAAAAGAATAACAACTAACAAACATTTCTTGCTCAACCGCTGGGCAGTAAAACAAACGCTTAAAACCGAACACACGCGTTCGTCATTCAGTTTTAGCAAAACACTGCACTCGGCCGATGCAGTAAATACTCGATGTTTGTGCCAAATCCCAGTGAATGTTTTTGTCTGTTTTTGAAAAGCTACCTTATTATACACATTTACCAAATGTCTTATCAACAAAGGAGTTAAAATTTTAGACGTTAACATATCTATATATTTTTGCATTATTTGTAACATGCATATACACGTGTTGTTATGTACTTCAAAAGGTGGTTCTAAGTTCTAAGTTGACCACCTAATTAATCACTCAATCAGAGAGACTTTATTTAGAAACCATGCAGTGTTTCTGTCATTTAACACGAATGAGAACATAATAGTCAGTCGTTTGGTTCAGCGAATGTATAAAAAACGTGCTGATATCAAATATTTCACCGTACTGAAGTAGCTGAAATACATTTATATTCCAAGTATGCCATACTTATTTTAATGAAGGAACATCTTTGCATTAAGAATGTATTAAACCTAAGTTCAACTTCTTAATGTCACGGACCTGTACCGTCAATCGAGTTGTTAAATGTGTTTGGACATCTTCTAGGTATTAATAACATACCAAATGTTGGTATCAATCCCATATAAGAAGTCGCAAATGTTGAATCGCGAAACAAATACAAGTCACATATTCGAAATTTTATTCAAACGGCATGCATGCGTCATTATCGAATAAACATATAAAACCGAATTTGATTTTGACGATTTAAAAATGATTTGATGGAGTCAGATTGAGAAACGATATTTCGTCGCGATGAAGAAAGTATGGTTATATTCTATCGCCGTACGATAATATGCCTACTGACATATCGAAACAGTATAGCTCCACATATGCCTCGGCATTTGTATATTATAATCGGGGTCATAAGATCCGCTAATGAAACCACAAAACAGTGCATGCCTTCATAGCTGATACGGTAGCTTTTGACAAGACCTCGTGAATGCTCTGGTTGGTTTGGCACTACGTTGAGACACGTGGAATCATACCTATCTTTTACGACGCTTATGTGATGGACAAAATACATAGCGTAAGCTTTAACAATTAGCCTGGTCCTTTCGAAGCTTAATGCAATGCTCTACTACTTCACAGCACAGGCTTTTGGGCGTATTGGATAGTTACAACTCTTCGATGGCAATATATGTTGTCTTAACAATTTTCGATGATAACGTGATGTGATTTTTCCACTTTTGATTGGGGATAACATATAAACAAAACGAAAATCAGTTCCTTAGTCAGGAGCGGTATATATATTTTGGTTGTAAACATATGATTCCTTCATTTATATTCGAATCTTTCGCACTATTTTAGAAAGTTTGTCATTAAAACAAACTGTTACCAAATTTTCTTATTGTTTATCAACATACGAGTAGCAATTATATACGTAATTTGACGATACGAGCGACTACATGATGATGTACCTTCTGAATGACAACTTGAAAGTGCATAAACCATTTTTGGTTTGAAAAGTTAACACAAACTATGTTTATAGCCAGTCACACACATCACATATTAGCCAATAATAGCAGATTTTATTTCTGTAATGATATTTTAATTAATACTTAAAATGACTGACTATTAGTATGAAACGTATGCCTATGTTAAAATATAAAATGTAATAGATAGACACATCGATCGAATCATGTTCTTGCCAAATGAATAAACATGTGTACCTTTCGTTAAGGTTTCTACCTACAGTTGCTCACACTTGTGTTTATAATGCAATTAAAACACTTAATAATGTTGTATGTAAAATATGTAAAATTTGACACACTCTGATAAAGTGATACTGTATTATATTTGTATTTGTATTACATTCACTTGTATACGTAAACACGTGTTGACCGTTCTAACAAAGTTTCGAATCGGAAGTACATCATGTTATGTCTGCCTAGTAGTGGTTACGGAAAACAATTGTTACCAGAGATTGGATTTGAATTTATTTTCCGAGACTGTCTCGAGAGGTCTCAAGCAATAAAGTCATAATACTCTAACAAGAAATGTGTTATCAACGGCTTTGTTTACGAGAAGAAGTTGTTGAGATACACGGTCGTTCCTCTTTTATGTTAAAAAGTAGAAATGCAATAGCCAACATTGAAAGAGGATGCTCTCGTCTCTGAAATTTATATGATTGAATTTCAAAACTGATTTACGTTAATCAATTATTTTCATTTTCTGAAACGTCAATCGTTTTAGACATAGTGGGTGTTTGTAATCGAATAATGTCAATTGATTTTTAGGGAACCTAATGCACTAACAAAGTTTGCATCAGCATTGTAAACGCTCAGTTACAATTAAATGCAATCGGCCAATAGGTAGTGTTATTGCTGTAACGTTAAGAGGCCATAGCTATTGCTCGACTCGTATATCTTGTATTGGCGCTTCGTTCGTACATACTTATCATATTCATATTTACTGGGGCTCTACACTTTACAACAACAACAATGTATACACAACTTTCAAGACATATTTACACCATATGAATCAATATTTATGTACGTATAACTTTTATAATTACTGGCACATATATTATCGATTGCGTCGAACGTATGTTATTGTATTAAATGTCTACTTCACAATATGTTTGAAACTTCAATCCCGAAAGACATGCATACCATATCAGTTTCTAACATGGAATCGTCTATAGTGACACGGTGATCAAATATTATTATAACTGTTTTCAGTGAGTTTATTAATTAAACCTGGATTGTATATCATTTTCAGCACTTTTTTTTGACGCCGGTCAGTTAACAATCTCACTCTTTTATTCATGAAATATCTCATTTAAATACTAACTTTAAAATTGGTAAGTATTGGCTCCATTAATAATTATTCCACATTTTCGATTGTCGTTGATAATACTATATCAAACTGTAAAGGCGAGAAGTATTCAACAACATACACCAATAACATTTCCATTGTCAGCACATATCGAAACGTATCGTATTACGATTCAAATCAACCAAAACTGTCGAAAATGTGATATATTATGTCCGTTGCTGCTCAACTTAAAATCCTCGAATTTCAGCAAAATGGAAATAATGCTAGAGTGACTAAAACATGCAGTTATTATATAGGTACAGTGTTGCTTTCTAAATGCAGTGAATTATAATCATACGAGTGTTTACCTGGGAATGAAACACTTCTCCGTTAAAAATATATTTATTCGAGTTTTTGTTGTTTGCAAACCACATCAACGAGTTAACGAAACGTGTAAGACGCCAAGGCTCGCGCTCCCTGCATTCTGAGCCGCGCAACATAAACGTCTCTGTATTCAACGCTAACCTAGTATTCTCTATGTTTTATATAGCCGACATTCCTAGAATAAATGTTCTTTAGTTACCTCTTTCTGTAAGTTAGTTTGATTTAAAAGACTATTTGTTCCTAAGTATCCTCTAAATTAATATGTATTGGAACCACTGCACGTTTACATCATTTAATATTAGATAGTGCAGTTCAAATATGTCATTCCATTCTGTTTCGTTAGTAAAGGTATAAATGTGTGTACACAGTAGTCTTTTTGCACCAGGAAATGTTTTACGCATAAGTATCAATAATGGGGGCACAAAGGGATGGCTAAGATAAAAAGGTATTCGAAAGCGAAAAAGATACTATTGTGCCACATTTAACAATTGTCAATGCAATTTAAGAATCAAACATCGTAAAGAACACGTTGTAAAATAAAATTCTGCCCGAAACATAAATAAGCATGTGTGTGAGTCATTTTGACATAAACACCGAACATTTGCAGTAGTAAACATAATGAGCTGAAATTATTTTTAACATATTGTTTTCAATGATAAAGCGACTATAAATGAAATTACTTAATATATAGTGTCACTAGTGTGTATGCAGCAACGTACAGTCAGCCAAACAAGAAATATACTTAATTTGCCAAATCCTTTATTGTACACATATTATAAATATCAATTTATCAGCTAAAAACACGTTTTAATCAGCTTTCATTTCAATTATGTGTGTGATATTTAATGAAAAGTCAAAACAACTCTTAAACTCCAAAAACTTTATTTTGAGCAACAACACTTGTCCGCTGGTCTTTTTGTCTGACAACTGACCAATTACCTAAATCCTTGCAGGATACGATCTGGTTAGGTCCTAAAATGATGAGTACACAAAAATGAAAGAGGCATGAATTCTCAATACAACATAAAACTAGTGTCAACGTTTGCTGTTGACAGTGAGGGCGTTCTTTTGAAAATTGAACTTCATGTTTCAGTATAAGACCAATCAACAATTTGATTAAAAAAATCAATGTGTAAAGATGTGTTGCACAGGTACTTATATAAGATAGCGAAGTAGTTGTTGATGTAGTTGCCTTTGATATAGTTGAATCAAAGAACAAATTGTATCCGACCAAAACGAAACCCGCTACGAAGTCGGTATCTTAACTGAGGCGACATTGACAACAGCAACTGATACAGACAGCAGCAGTTGAACTTACTGCACTCAGGTGTCTAAATAATGACCATGCTTTCAACTTGATATAAAACAATATTTTAGGTATATTGCTGATAAGTATAAATTTCAACTTATTAGAGTAGAAACCCCACTTTATAAGTATTGCGTCTGTAAAACATATCATTATTTTCTTATCAAATCCGTGAAAGCCAGACAGGCAGTATATTAATGGATACTATTGAATACATAAGGTGGAATAGACAAGCATGTAAAACACATCTTTTGATGTATTGAGTGCACTACGAAATTCCCGGAAAATCATTAAAGTCGTCGGTGGAATCACGACTAATAAGGTAGGTAGAGAGTAGAGCTGGATATATTATATTTATCAAACGATGTTTTACTTACTGACCTTATTATTAAACAGTGAACAACCTTGGACTTAAACATGTTTCAAGACCATCGTAAGAAATGACTATTTGATATTATTAAAAGTACAACGTCTTTGATGTATGGTCCTTGTGTGATTCCCAGCAGACACGGACACATTTTGTTCTACAATACTCTCGCGGTTTTATTCGTTTGGCATTTCATGAATTTTAAAATACGATTTAAAGACAACATTTCAGATTGCAAAGCAACTTGTTTAAAAAATAAATATTGTATACACACGTTTTGAGGGGTTTCTCTTATCGGTAAAGATTGTAGTTTAAATGATATATGGGGATTATCCCGTTTTGATATTTTTTATATGGCATTATGACATAATTGTCAATGTTGTTCTCATAGGCACGAGTAGGGATTTATTCAAATTTTATTAAATCGCATTTTATTTTGGATGAATGTCATTCTATGTGCATAAAATAAATGTTTGTAATGTGATTCAATTCTGTGTGGATATTTATTTGGTCAACAGCAATTGTGTAAAGTAATATGAGGAGAATATAATAATAGTTGTTGAAACAAGTTCAACGAACACATGGATGTACTGATTAAATTTGATAGGACTCTGGAAAACAACGACGAGTCCTATAAAATGCAGCCTCAAGCGCGAAAGGACCTCAAACATCTTGACGTAAACACACCGTTTCAAGGCAACAATATTTTTTCGTTTGTTGAAAGCTATTTATAAACGTACAATTTATATAAAGTAAACATAAAGTGGGGGTAGAGTTTACCATCGGTCTTTTAAAACAAAATCATGACAGAAGGTAATAATATTTTAATAGGAAATGGCCGATATTTCGCGGGTTTCAAAAGAAGGTACATAACCTTCGATCAATAAAACACTAACACTAACATGAATCTACGCGCTTCAATGATTTGTAGTGCGTAACAGAGAAAATCAAGCACATTCAGAGCGTCACAAACATTGTTAGTCTCTGTTTTTTCTGGTCCAAACTAACAATTTATGTCAAAAAGCAATCAAGATCGTGCTCGCTAAGGGCTTTTGATGACGGCTTTTCTTTTTAAAAAGGTCTATAAGTGCCTCAAACTGGCGCCGCGCTAAACAGGCCTGTCTACAACAAACGGTTAGAAGGTAAATTAGGCATGTTAGCAGCCAGTTTAAGTCCTTAGTGAATGTATAATATAGCTGCAAACAATATATCTTGAACGCGGAGAAAATATATAGATTTAAAAACGTAATGTAAATCTCAATGACTGTTAATAAGATGCAGTAAAAAAGACGTCTTGCTAACACACTGTTCGAAGGAAGATAAGGCAAATAGCAGACAGTTAAAGTTTTATGGGAATGCATAGTAGTATGCATAATCAAATGTTGCAAAACAAAATACCTTGATCGAAGAGGAGGTACATATATTTATTAACTTAATTTATCAATTAATAATCGACTTTAGTCCCCCTGTAAGCATCTTCATTGCTATTAGGGTCGAGTTTTGTAGGCCCTTTAAACACTTAGTTAATTGTATTCAGATACAAACATAGCATGAGGTAAAATCCCCAAAATTATGTTCAGTTATGTAGCGAAGGTTATATATTTTCGTACCAGTATGTTCACAAACTCCATTTAAACAAACGTTTAAATTGTAATCCTAAATACATATGCAACTATTGTGTTTATGTAAAAAAGTTAGAGAATGCTCGCATTTTCTAAATTTGAAATCTTCGCGCGATTTAATTAGCGTTAAATTTTGCCACTAAACACATGATCACAATAAGTCGAGTGCAAACGTGAGCGTAGTCAGATACGCCGAAAACAAACACCAAGGCTTTGATTTCGAACAATGTTGAACACTTACCATAATGAATCAATCACGTGTCTTTCAAAACATTATCGGGCACAGAACGGAAGTGCGGTTGTCTATATTGGGGGCTATTTTTCCTTCCGTTGTATTGTTTCTTTATGTGCTATTAAATGTGTTTTCGTATAAAGGAATAATAAAAAAGTATACACATTATATTCTCTTCTAAAGCAAAGAAGGTCAATTCTTACAAAGACCTGCTTAACACATGTTATTTGGTTGTATAGAATCAGCGAAGCATGCCTGCTCGAGCTGATTGAAGTTTCCATCATCGGTTCGTGGTTTGCAGCCTTGTTAATTCAAATACACTTTTCTTATTTACAAATACATTTAAATACTATATCCTAATAGTATTGTTATCATGTAAAATGGTTATAATCCACATGTCTAAGCGCTTGCATTTTTGTTTTGTTTTCAGTTTTAAAGGCTAGGAACACAATCCTGTCAGTATTAAAGCAATATTAACTTAACCAAAGCTAATTCTTTCTTTTTGCAGCATGTTATAAATAAGGAACCAAAAACGACGATTTTCGCTGTAGCACTTCAATATAATTAATCTATTAAAGTTATACAAAAGTATATGCATCATGTAGATTGATTTGCGCATATAACGTTTTGGTATATGGTATTTAACGCAGAGAAGCTTAGTGCATGTTTTATTAAATACATTGACTATCGTCTCCAAAACTACGCAATCCCAAACACTTGGCATTATCTCTGTAGCACTTAATACTGTACTAATTACACGCACACGTTTGACTAGGATATAAGTGCATCAAGTATGGAATCAGAATGTGTGTCGAAAGGAGCTGCAAAACACCATGAAGATTTTTTTAACTGCATTTCATACGTGTATTGTTCGTCATTTTGTAAATAAAGTTTTTCATTATATTTTAAACGGTCACGACGACGGTACTTTCCATGAATACAGATAAGTAAATATGTTCAAAATGCATTTCCCATAATTGTTCGCATATATTGCAACACATATATTTTTGAAAAATAAACCCATATACAATGGTAAATAGTATTTTTGGAATATTTGATTTTGGTTGGTTTTGAAGGCTTTATGTTAATACATATATTAAAGCGAATATACATGAAACATATAAATAAATAGGTTCACTATTGTGTATGCAGATCAATTAGTTCTATGTCAGCTTTAAATGAGAAACCGTATTTAAAAGATAACCCCGATTACATTAATCTTATACAATTCTTATATCTTAAATTCGCATAATACGAAAACACACGTTCCAATCAGCTAACATTACGTTTGTATTTGTGAAATTGTGAAGCCAAAATGCATATGAAATTATAGAAACTTTATTTTGAAAAAAAAAACTTACCCGCTGGTATTTTGTTATTTTGTCGAATAGTCTGTGAAGTAATTGGGTGATTATTCTAGCATAATGATATGCCAACCCTCTTACTTACAAGTAAACAATATTAAATTCGATCACACTCAGAAGATCATTACATTTTATTAAAAGGTTTAACATTAAATTTTATTTTTCTAAACAATCTGGCAAGGTCTGAGCATGAACTCGAGTTTAAACACAAGTCGCAGGTAACTAAAACATTTTTTTCACATTAGTTCTGTTTTATTGCAGAACATATGATCATAATACTGTAAACATTTTCTGTTGACAGTTCGTAGAGGGTCTTTTAAAATGCAAACGTTATGTTTCATTCTTAAACAAATCAACCATTCGAAAAAAATGATTTCCCAAACATACGGCAAGGTATAGGGATATGTTGAATTAGTACTTATTAAAAAATAGCGAAGCAGTTGTTGATTTATTTTTCTTTTGACAAATTTCAAATTTAACTTGTTGATACAAACACAATAACATTACGACCCTAAAACAAAACATATAAAACCCACTGTGTGCCCAGAATCATAGGTAAGACTAAATTTACAACACTGATATAGATAAATATGTGATTTTACTACTCCCAAATGTCTCAATTATGGCAATACTTAAAAGTTGAAATAAAACAGTAGTTCAACTCTATGGCTACTATACATTAACTTCAAATCATAAAGGCTTTTACAAATTGTATCCGTAACACATATAATTATTTTCTTATATAATGCTTGAAAGCAAGACAGCCATCACATACTATTGGATATCGCTTTCGATGTATAAAGCGCATCTGGTAATTACAGAAAAATCATTATAGCCTTCAGATAGAATCACAACCGTATAGGGCGAATAGGTCTGGGCATTGTATATTTATCAAACATTATGTATGTACTGACCATTCGAGAAATAACCATTTGTTAAAATATAACTACAACGTATACAAATACCGTCCTTGTCTCCAGACTCCGAGTGTACCGGCGATCGAGGTGACGTTTCAATAATTAAGTGTTTTTAATTATAAACTGTTGTTTGACTGTCAGATGTGTATTCTAGCAAAATAGCCAACTATAGCGTCATTCTGATTGCTATGTGAACAAAACGTGTCGATAACATTATCTAAATACAACTTTGAAGGGCGAGCGTTGTATCTAAATCCTAGCAAAACTGAAGAAATCCAATTTACAGTACTATCTAACAGATCTACAAATTAGCGAGCCAACAGATAAACAATCACATTTATTGAACATTTTATTTGCGAATCCTAAATTTGAACTCAGGCTTTTAACAAATATCATCACTAAGCAGAATTTAAATTTCAAGACAACACAGGGTTATTTTGTTCAATAATCGAACATCCGAATCGAACACGCATATTAGAAGACAAACACAAAGTACATAAAAAACAATAGATCAACTATTTACTGTTAAATGAAGCAATACACTTATTTGTTTTAATTTTAAGTGTTATTACAAAAATCCCTACTAATGGATTTAATGCGTTGAAAACTGAGGTATATGTTTGTTATGTAGTTATGAAACTGTCGAGACATCAATGCAATCACAACCTCACAAACGTTTTTTCGTCGCAAGTAAAACAGCACAATTTAATTTGCTAGAGTGAATAAAATACAATTAATTATCATATATCTATTTTGTATTATCTGGCAGCATTCGACCAGCAAATATATAAGTCAGTGCGATTTTAAAATAGAACAAAAACAAAATTACTTTAATAATGTTGTACCGATTGGTTGCCATTCAACTTGTGTTTGCGTCGAGTAATACAACCATTCAAATCAATTTAGTTAGTTCGAAAATAACTTTCTGAAAGCACCCATAATAAGTGTTTATTGTCATATTCAAACTGGTGTTACAAGGAAACAAAGGGAAAAGTTGACAGACAGTAAAAAGCTTAAGGGATTTTATGTAGCGCTAGTGTAAAACATACGTTTATAAATTGTAAATTATGTTATTCCCATCAGAACAAGGCACTTTTTGTTTAGGTATTCCCCTGCGTTTCTATTCTTTTCTCGACATCGACATTGATTTTATAATGCGACTTTCAGGGCTTCCTCTTGCTCAAAATGTTCTGTATCCAAATTTACCTTTTTATGTCTTAATTCTTATTATTTAGGATATTGTATGGGTGTTTATGTAGAAATTGTTGAAGCTAAAAGGAAATTTTTGTAGCAAAATTTACTTATTGGTAGCTATTGGCTAATTTGTCGAATGGCAGAGTAAGCCCTGACTTTAAATGGACATATCAATGTTCAATAGTTGTGAAAAATAGTGCTTGCTAAATAAGTTATCGTCAAACAATGACATGATGAACTGAATATGTATGTATACAAAAAGGTGTTCCACAAAGCTGCCTGCTGTCTCCGTACATATTTATTAATTGTATAAAATTATTGGAAATTTAAATAAACACACATTAAAGTATATAGGTGAACAATTCAGAAATTTAACAAACGCTTTTCCCAGATGATGCATGTTTCCTCCTGAATGGATATCATTTGAGACCCTTGTTGCAACCATTGACATTTTAAATATCAGGCCTAAGATTGACTAAACATATATGCATTGTTATGCGCAAACATTATTTTCTCGGACACCGGAAACTGCAAAAAATAAGGAATAACATTTAACAATAAATCTGACGTAATGACCGAGTATAATATCAAAACATGAATTTAAAAGTTTAAAATTGTCTAGCAAAATGTCAAAAAATGAAACTAAGTTTAATAGGAAAAATAACAGTTCTGAAACCATTTGCTTTTCCTAAATGTATATATACATTAAAGGTTTTACACAATCCAGACAATGAACGTGTTAAATATATAAAGAAATCAATGTTTTCATTTTTGTGGGATTTTAAACCAGATAAAATCTCGAGAAACAAAATTGTTTAAATAAACACAAATGGGGTAATCAATATTATTTACGTCGATAATTTTTTAGACGCGCTAAGATCAACGAATGTTACATCTACCAAATACAAAATGGACAAAACTTAACATTGAGATGCTTGAACATAACATCAATTTATTTATATATAAATGCAATTTTACTCATCAAACGTTAAGTCTTTGTAATTGATATCTAATTTTCTTTATGCATGCCTAACATAAGGGTGCAACGCGAATTATAAAGACAATCAGACAATCATTGGGGAAATATATACTATGGAACAATTCGAATATATTTCCATTTAATAAAACTTCGTTTTACAAAACATGGTTTAATCAAGGTATCAATCATTGAACATACTTTTAACAACAGGAACAAACATTTTGATACCATCACAGAACTTTAAAAATGATATGATTTGCCTCGTTCTGATTTCTTAAAGTACGTAAAGTGGTTGTATACAAAATGCTGTAAAAAATAAACAATGAAGACATGTCATTTGCGCCACCCAGTAGCCTAATACATAAAATTACCCTTAGCGCAAAAATATACAAATTTAGAAATGAATTCTTAATATAAAATACAAATATAAAACAAAACAATATAAAAGGGAAATGCATTTAAATCGCAATCGATTCCTCCTCAATAACGTATCAGTATAATATCTGATGAACGTTGTTCCTTACAACGAACGTATTTATGGCTATGGCATTGAAGTGACCTCAGCTTTATTCTTATATGTGTTTATGTTGTTTTGTATTGTGCTGTTTTGTGCTGTTTTATACTGTTTGGGCAATTGGTCACTTGCCTTAAATAAAGCACCAACTAATTGTATATAATGAGAATTCAATACAGCTCCGGCAGCTGGAGTTTCTGTATCTGTATACGGCAGAGTTCTTCACTGGTCTTTGTGAAATGGGTGCAGTGTTCTGGGTGTGGACACTGGGTTCATCTCATTTATTGTACGCAACTCCGGGTTGTAAGGAGAGGTGATATCTTCATGTGTCCTCACTGTGTTGTTGAAGAGTAATTTGAACTTGTTAAAAACTAGTAATAATTTACATGAATAAAATTTAAAAAAAACCAACTGATTTCATTAATTTCAGATCCAGATTGCTTTAACAGTGATAAAAATGCAAGTACAATAATCCTGAGTTAATGTTTCATGCATTCAGTCTCCACATGAGTGATGTTTACATTGAAATCAGGTAACCAATCAGATGCGTCGTTACCGGGCACTCTCACCAAGATGGTCGCCGTTACAGTAGACTTAGCTCATGTCGTTTATCAGCAAATTTTGGTTAATAACACACTCAATTGAAATTAAATTGTGTAAATAAAAGGTAAATTTGATATTAAATAACAATATTAATAACCTAATCCCTATTTTGAGCAACAAAACTTTAACCGACTGCGTAGATGCGTCGAAAGTGGGCACTCGAGGATACCGGGTATTATATTATTAAAATTACTATTACTATAACCTAATAACCAATTTCTACATTGTAATCTGAAGGACATATGCATTTTATAAATTGTACCCGCATTTCGGGCAAAACAGGCATCAAATTGTTCAGTTACACTTCAAATTTCTGAAAAAAAACGACTTTGTGTTTGGTTTCACATCAAGAGAGGTGTTGAAAAAAGACATGTCAATTTAAAGACGTTCTTAGTCTCACGGGTACAGGTGTCATGCCAAGTGTAAAATATACATTTATCGATAGTAAATTAACGCGATTATGTTCCAATATTATTCCCAGCGGTGCACGAAACATTTTAATTGTTATATAATACCGCTGGAAATCAATTTGTATCGACATTATCCCGGATTTATAAATGTTATTTTTTTTTCAATTTGTTCTTTGTAATATTGCGTGATTAATATTTTATGGCATAATGGATAGGTTGAACAGAAACACGCTTCATGTGGTCATCTTGTTCAAGTGAGTAGCTCACATTACGCGCACCATGTATCCTTGGCTCATTTAGGAAGTGCATACAATTACCGTTAATTTACTGAATTCAATGTGTACGAAGATGTTGAAGTTTTACATTTTAGAAATTAAATAATGAAATAATACCCAATATTTTAATCATTATCCCATATATAATTTCTTTTAGGTTTCATTTGTTAATATAGTTGTTTATGTTTAAATTTCCATCTCAGACCATATTTTAGTAATGATTCAAGAAGACTACTGGGACACATCCCGGCTCCTCAAGAAATGCATCTTAAGGCGGTGAAGGACATCATGAACTTTGAAAAAGAAACAACACCCACGCAATTTTTCGCGTAAAAATAGTGTTACGATCGTTGATATATATTTACAACTTATTATTATAAAAGGGAAATATAGAGGGGGTGCCAATAATTGTTTGAGGAAAATACAAACACGTAGGAAGGACCGATTTTTAGCGGCTCTATAAGAAGGGCAACAATGACTCAATGAAGCACTAACATGGAATAACGCGATTAAAATATTCGATTTCAATTATGGTCAATTGAGTTAAACAAGTACAGTAGCGCGTCACAAAGATTGGTAGTCGCTGTTTCGTTTCTGACATCCAAACAGTTTTGGTCAGGAAATTTGAAATCATTCTCGATATCGGCTTTCATTTTTTTTTAAATTCCAAATTTGCGCCTCGAAAAAATGTCAGGATAGAACACACGGTTTGAAGGAAATCAAGGCAAGTTTCAGAACGCTTAAGTCTTATGGGAGTGCATATTATGATTAATATCAGAAACATGTTAACGCATTAGTGAAATTTGGAATCTTACATGTCATAATAAGATCACGATATTATATACCAATGTGCAAGGCATCTACACAACCATTCAAGGCGCGATGTATCGCCATTTAATTATTCAAATTGACGAACAATTTATTAATACGAGAATGTCTTGCATTATGCCTCGGTGTTAATTAACCATATCGAGTAACACATGTATTCGATTGATATGCGCATATATATCGTATGCTGATTTAAGTGTCGAAACTCAGGAGGGCCAACTTTTGTTTATTATAGTAGCCAAATTGAATGTGGTTTTATAATCCGGATACGGATGTTCTGCAATTCCGAGTTTGGTTTATAATGAAGAACTTTCATTCCGTCGTGTATGCCGTTTAACTATACATACTATTAACCAAGAAAATAATTTCATATCTGAATCAGGTCTTCCCGGCTTGTTAAATAAGGCATGTGTATTTACCGTAAATTAACAATATACTGCACAAAAAGATACTGCATTGTGTGTTTATAATCACGTACACAAAAATAAAAAGAAATTTGGAACCATGCAAAATACATACTTTATTGTTCCCTAAGTTAACATCCGGAATGAACACTATATTATAACTTAATCACTGTTTACGATCACGGCGTCTTATTAACGCCCGGTAAACCAAATTATCAATCACCAATCGTGTTAGACGTTATGGCATTGGACTTAATACGGAAAAAAAGTGGCAAAAGAGCTTCATGCAACATATTTGCATACTATCATTGAACAATATTTATGGAAAAAAAAACATACTTTATCTTATATAATATACTCTCTTTTAGTGAGCAGTGGCATCCTGATATAATGAGTTTCGTCGCAAAATGAGAAGGAAAAACCTTTATTTCATGACTAATTAAAAAATACGGAGTTTCAACCGATTTAAAGGTTGAACAATCCTCACATTCTCTCGTTCATTTACACTGTGCGGACCACATCCCTCCGGGGCATGGCATATTCATAGGTCCTTCATTTTGTCTGATGACGTCATTTCGGCCAATGAAGTAACACATTTTTTGGGGGCAAGTTTTCATACGAATTCATGGTTTGTCCAACGCAATTTTCAATATAAAGAAGTGAAACTCCAGCTGCAGGAGCAGTATTTCATTGTCATTATATACAATCAATTGGGCCTTTTTTTTAAGGCAAGTGACCAATTGCGAAAACAGTACGAAACAACACAATACAAAACAACATGCACACATATAAGAATAAAGCTGGCGTCACCGCCTTGGAACGGTCAAAGCATTTGGGGTTTAAACCGGTTTTAGAGCGCTCAACCTCACACTTGACCCAGCAATATTCATGATACAGAACAGAACAGAACTTTATTTAACTCAAGTAACAATTGCAACACATGAGTATACGGAAAAATATAGTCATATAAAAATATTTTTTACATGACATGGATAGGTAAGATTTACTTCGAAAAATAACTAACATACATTTTTTTGGTAATACTTATTTAATGGATTGGATAGGGGGATTGTCCAGTTGATTATTTGACTAGTTATTGGACTTATACCTGGGCGTAATACATTTTAAATGTATAGTAGCCTCACATATTGAAACAAATTATAGGTTATTGAAAAGCGCGTACGAAAAGGATTGACGGATGAAGTAGACATGGCCACGTGATTTAATCGGGTCAGTGTAACAGACGTGACAGTTTTGTTCCCGGCTTTAAAAGTAGGTCATACTATTGTGTTGACATGTGCGATTTACGCTGATTTAACTTTGGACATTTACAAGGGCAAGTGGAATAAACTAGTGATATTCATTCTTAAAGGATTAACAAGAGGCATATGGGTTGAGTTGAATATTCTCATGTATTTGATAATTTATAGCAATCTAGCTAGGGTTCTAACAAAAAACGGGCGTTATTGTGTCTGAACATCCAAGTTAGTTGAACATGGTACAACATATTACAACATCGACATTGAAACGAGATTAAAACGAACGACGGCTGAATGCACAATAAGTAAAGAAAATAAGTACATGTAGTTCTTAATATGTTTGTTACACTATAACTAGAATGCACTGTTAAAAAATACATGTTATGTACAACTCATTTTGTATAATATTCTGACTCAAAAAATAGTCATTTCATCAAAAAATGGAATTCATCTCCTACAGCATTAAGATTACATAGTATGCATTTTCTGTCTGAACTATCAATACCTTCCCATCTACCGGTTTCTATTGGAAGGTAATGGTTGCCAGTTCCAAATCTTATCATACTTATTAATTCTTAATAACTTAGTCTTAGCAAATAGCTTTCAAGATTACTATTGTCTTTTATAAGTGAGTAGTTTATACCCTTATTATAATTATATAGAGATGTATGCAAGCTTTGGAGATTTTGTCCTAAAAGAATATCCTTTATTTTATATTTAACAGTTGTGTCCCTTATATCATTTTGATGTCGCCAAATATGATTTCTCCCAGTGTCAACGAGTATAGATTTAATTTTATGTATCCATTTTGATTTAAAATCTGGTAGATTAAGCATATATTGTTAAATCCTTAACGCTATTTTACTTTGCTTTCCCGAAATAAGTCTATTCCAATATCCTATCATTCTGCTCTTAATAGGGAGTGCAATGGTGTAACGGCCTGATTCAGCGTACAACATATACAATGGAGTGCTATTTCTGAGATTAAGTACTTTTCTAAGGAATTCACAGCGGATTTTTATAGCAATGTACAATCTTCATATCCCCAAATTTCTGAGGAGTATGTTAAAATTGGTATTATAGTATCATCAAACAGTTTAAATAAGAAATCAATAGGTAAATTTAAATTGTAAATACGTTTATACAATAAGTGAAGAGCTTTTCTAGCCTGCTTGTTGGTTTTCGATTCACTATATCCTTTTGATACAATTGAGTTAATTAAATCCAAGTCAGAATGGACGTTTATCCTATACTTATCAGATACCGATATGGCTGTTAATTCAGGTATTAATAACGTGAGTTCATAAAAAAATAGGTGTGGAATAAAGTATCTGCCAGCTAAACAAATAAAGAATACTCATCCCAAATAGTACATCCATGCCTCTACAAAAAAGAAATGAATTATTATTTTAACCATCTACGGGCTATTGAAGACAAAGTTATATAAGTCCTATACAGAGTTTGGGCCGGACGAACGACTTCCGTTATGTAACATACGTATACTGTGTAAACGGCGAACTATGCACAAATCAACAACGAAAAAACGAACGGTAAAAATGTAATAAAGACGAAATACATATTTACTGCAATTACATTGCAATTACAATGATATTGCAATATATTGGAGATTTGCTTTAACTTTTAACCAACATGGATATTTACCAGCACAGTTTTGTTACAATTGCTTCATACCTCTATTTATATTCAATATAAAATATCGTATATGTATACATTTTGATTCTACAATAATTGAAATATACCAATTACTTTTCATTTTCAGTGCACTAATTGACTATCTTTAAGAACACGAGTAATAGCAAACATTATAAAACACGATTGATGCTATTAAACGAGAACGAAAAACTTATATCCGATTAATGTCATTCCATTAGCGTAAACGGTATTGTATCATATAATTAATTACGTAATGTCTTCTGTGTAAATACGTTGTATAAGTTGTATAAGTCGACCTCGACCGATTTGACCGAAAAATATATCTCGGTTTGTGTATCTTTGCATTTGATTTAAGCTAGCGTTTGGTAGTTATTAGGTTTTTTTGGTGTTATCTAGTTGATTTGTTCGTACACGTTATTTCTTTTTGTCAATTATTTAGTTACTTACTTAGTTAGGTTGACATTTACTAGGTTAATTGATCGGCAATTTAGAGAGTATGTTAGGTTATAGTATATTGAAAGTATTCGTGTCGTTCTAATTAATCAATACATGCTAGTTCTTATAATAACATATATTACCTCACACTCACTTTGCGTCGAATGTAGTGAAACCTGAATAAATACCGTGGGTTCCGGAATTCAAGAAAATCAATTTATACCAGATTCTTAACTACAACGGTAGATCTTACTTTATAAATGCCTGCAGAATATTAAAATGACCGTTTGCTAGTGTATATACTGTATTTGATTAGCGTTTACTCTGAACAGCATTGTGGTCTCTCCTTGCACAATCTGACTGACTTGTTACACGTTTACGGCATTAATGGCCGACTGTGGTAACTCATTTAGACTGTTTAAATAATTATAGAGCTTATTCAGACGTCTATGTATATTACCGAGTAAATGATTAAACAAAAGTTATCTACTCGAGAACACGCACATACTATAAGGCCAAATGTATTATCGCTCAATGCGCACATTCATGATTAAAAGCGACAATTTACAAGCAATCAATATTTTGATTTTATAGTTTCCTAATTGTTTTTGTTGAAATTAAAGAAACCCATATATTTTCCGTTGTTGTTGTTTTCCGCTATTTATTTTTGGGTTTATACTTGTATTATGTTAAATCGCTCATACATTGTTTTACAAAAAAATGATTATTCCCTTTAAGTTACCTGTTCATGGTAAACCGACTTATTATATATAATGGTTTGTTCGTTAAACATTTATAAACGAATTCCTAGAACGATTTCGTGTCTTCTATTTTAGAACATCAAACATTTCATACACACACACACACGTCACACAAAGTATAATTGTCGCATCAAACAATGAATGGACGCATAATGGCTTCTTTGATATGTCTTCGAACATCAGTCATTTCTAAGGAGTTGCATAACCATCTGGTTATGCAAACATTTTGGGATGAATTTTGTCCATCTAAAGATCATTCTAGACATTGTTTTACAAAACGTGTGAGGAATGGATAATGATATTATGACACACGTATGTTTGTTAGAATATAAGAATAGTACGAACATGATAAGAATGAAAAGTATAAGTTGACATTCTACAGTTAACATTACTGTATTATTACTATCAAACATCTTTAATTTATTCTTTATAATATTTATTGACAATTGGTTCATACAGTCTTTAAGCATTCACTATTTTATTGTTCCGATAACTGAATGAATCGTATTTGTATAACCGGTGTTTGTATCAGACCGTACACAGTGAACAGTTTTGTTGTTACGGAAAAAAACTCGGAGATTAACAAAAACTGAAAAGACCAGAAATATATCTTCCTATGCACATCGATTCACGCAATATAGTGCAAAAACACACAAAATCTCCAAACGTAGCATAGTGTATGAAAAGTAACCCAATGTGTCAATCCTAAATTGTTAGTGTTGGTTGAAAACACAGGCAAATATATAATTAACAAATGGAAATTTGCGACCGCACGCACATGTTTATTTCATGCCATGAACTAATACACGTCAATACGCATTATTAGGTCGGCTGAATTTATTAAAACACTGTCAAAGTTATGCCTTTCAGATCATTATAACGTGTTCAAATAAAGGTTGTGTAAGGACAACATTCGTTTTAATGCTGATCGGTTAATCACGATGATCACGATATGTTATTGTTGATAAAATACACCTGGTACCCTGGCATTTATAGAAGTCTTATCAGTAACTAACACACGTTTGGTACGTACTTCTAGTCAGCGGGATCGATAAGGAAGTTGTGTACATAACACAGAGCCTAATGTTATAGTGCACCACGGCCTTATCCATCATCTAAGCACTCTGACAAGGCATTGTCACAATTAATTCTAAAAAAGAAACATCTGAATCCTCTTAATCTGACATGCTGTCTTAATGATAGCTAACGTTATTAAATCTGAAGTAATATTTTGGAACAGTATTAACATATTTCTAGATACAATAAACTACATTATTAACAGACGGATGAAAGCTACCTAATCCGTCCGAGTATATTGTACGAAACTTCTGTTATACTAATAGTTTATATGAACTATTTGTACATGCAACCATCAAAGTACTTAATCACCCTCTCTATCTAAAACTTAATCTATGACATCGTTATATTACCGCTCTTCATGTTTGCTTGTCAATACGGAAACATATACAACATATCTAAACGGGGGTTGGATACATTGTTGCATTATGGTTCAGTCCCGCTATAGGGTATTCCACTCAATGCATAAACCATGTTATATATATATATATATATATATATATATATATATATATATATATATATATATATATATATATATATATATATAGGATACCCTTATTTATCAATGATTGATTTTAGTGATTCAGCTAAGTATGCGTAAATGAAAAATCTAAAAAAATGATTATATAAAGGGGTATTACACACATAGTTTTTGGAGCGTGTTTATTCGAATGAATAGCAGAACTATCCATAAATCATGTCGACCAATGTGTGCAAGTTTAATTTTTGTAATACACGCTGTTTAGATTGGATTAATATTTTACTTTCCATAAATAGTATTTACCTTTCGATGAATGTAAACGGATATTGGTCTCAATGAGTCGGACATATATATAGAATGTTCAAAATATGGATATTTTGACGTACAGTCATAAAGTTCTTATGTTTTACAGCATTCTTAATCAAAAGTATGCATTAAAAGTACGTCGTTTGTATAAATCTAAACAGAGTGCACATAGTGTAATATCATAATGAAAGATAAGCCCGTAATCGTAAGCTATGTACTAAATGGAATATATCTATGTAAAATTAAGCAACACTCAGCAATGGTTCTTTACTATTTTGTCGTACTTAGAAAACTGAATATTATCAAAGGGATTCAAAGCGTTCGACTAACGGATTTCTGCCTCCAATCGTAAATGTGGCATTTTACATTGAATGTCTATATGCATATCATAAGCCCTTACGATATAGCTCAGTCAACGTTGCAAAATACTACAGTAGCAATGAAGCCAGATAGCATTACATCGACCGACTAGCACGCCATTAAACTTGTAACAGACCAAAGCCAAATGGGGAATCTGTTGTTTTTATTGTCCTATTTATTCAAAATTAAATACATATGTTTTAAAAGTATAGTTGAAGAAATAAACACCAATTTGTTCTTTTCGTAAAACGTATATCAACTTAGTTATATATTTTTTAAATGTGTAATTATATCGCATTACCATTATGCTATGTCAAAAGTGTAATTGCAAAGTACTATGTTGTAAACAAACAGCAACTATTTATTATTTTGTCTCGTATGCACTTCGTGATGGAAACTGTCATTGATGTTAGAATGAATTGATGAAACCTCAAACACATTTACATAAATATAGATACGTGAAGTGACGCTAAAAATGCATGATTTACTGTGAATAAACGCCACGTTAGGACAAGCAAACACCATATTGAATAATAACATAAATATCTGACTTTTGATGTTTATAAACCCACGGTGGCAAGCCTGAGTGAGCAGGTTGTGGACAAGCAGTTTCATCAGCTTCTCCACCAAGTTCAGGCTCTACAAGTCCCTCGTAATTTCCATCCAACAGATACAAAGCCTTGACGCTTCGCGCGGAAACAGAACGCATGAGAAAGGAATTTGAACATTAATTTCTGCGAAGAGTGCTTCTTTACAGAGCACAAGACCAGCGAGTACGTTGCGACCATGACTGCAACACTTGTTGGTCCATAAGAGCCCCTACTGGCGACCGTCCAACGAGAAGGCTTTGTTTGGACACGTCACCTGGGTCTGTTTTAATGGGAGCGACCATGGTCGGGTGACTATGGTTGTACCAGCGAATAATCGTCGTGCGACGAAAACCGGGTTTAATAGAGAGCGACGATCGTCAGTCGACCGCGCGTTGTTCGACATTCTGTCGAGCGACCGCAGTCCACCCATCACACCACGACTGCTAGTCGCTTGACGCTTTGTCGGCACCCAAAACCCGTGCCAGTAGACTCCCAGACAATCTGAGATGGTACCAAGATCGTCTGGGCATCTGTAAGACAATCCCAGACAGCGATTTCAGAAGGTCACTAAGACCAGCTGGGCACATGCAGGAGACTCCAAGAGAGTATTCGACGGTGCCAAGACCATCTGGGCACCTACAGAAGACTCCCTGTCAGTGTGCGATAGTGCCAAGACCGTCTGGGAATCTGCAGGAGAATCCCATACTGTGCCAGACAGTCGCCCAGACCTCCGGGGCACCTGCAAGAGACTGTCAGACAGTCGGCGACGATGCCAAGACCGATTTGGTACCTGCAAGTCTCCAAGACCGTCGGAGCACCGACAGGGGACTCCCAGACGGTGCCACACAAAATACCAGACCGTCGGGGCACAAGAAGGAGACTCCCAGACAGTCTGCGACGTTGCCAAGACCGTCAGGGCAACTACAGGAGACTCCCAGACGGTGCAATAATTTAGCCAAGACCGTCGGGGCAACTACAAGAGACTCTCAGACAGTCTGCGACAAGGCCAAGCCTGTATGGGCACCAGCCGGAGACTCCCAGACAGTCTCTCAGACCGTTGAGGCACCTGCAGTGTCTCCATGATAGTTAACGACGGTGCCAAGACCCTTTGTGCAGCTGCAGCAGACTCCCAGACGCTATACAGTGTTGCAAAGAACGTCTGGGGACCTGCAATAGACTCCCAGACCGTCTGCGACGGTGCCAAGACCGTCCAAGAACATGCAGGAGACTCACAGACGGTATCAGAGAGTCTCCCAGACGGTCGGGGCACCTGCAGGAGACTCACAGACAGTCTGCGACGGTGCAAAGACCGTCTGGGCACCTTCAGGAGGTTCCAAAACAGTCTTCTTCGACGGAGTCAGAGACTGTCTGGCATTGTTACATACTAACTGGGAGTCTCCTGAAATTGCCCAGACGGTCATGGCACGTCGCAGAATGTATGGGAGTCTCTTACATGTGCCCCGCTGGTCTGGGAGACTGTCTAGCACCATCGCAGACAGTCTGGGAGTCTCCTGCAGGTGCCACTCCGGTCTGAGAGACTGTCTGGAAACGTCGCAGACTGTCATGGGGTCTGCTGCATGTGCCCTGCCGGTCTGAGAGACTGTCTGGTACCGTCAAAGACTGTCTGAAAGTATCCTGCAGGTGCCGAGACGGTATTGGCACCGTCGCAGACCGTCTTTGAGTATCCTATTGGTGGGAAGACGGTCTTCGCACCGTCGCAGAATTCTCGTGAAGATACCCTTACGGTCTGGGAGACTTCTGGCACCGTCTTGGCGTCTACTGCAGCTGCCCAGACGGTCCTGGCACCGTCGAAGACTGTCTAGGAGTCTCCTGCGGTGCCTCGCCGGTCTGGGAGATTTTCTGGCAGCGTCGCAGACTGTCTGTGAGTCTCCTTCAGGTGCTTAGACGGCCTTGGTGCCGTCATAGACTGTCTCCTACTAGTTCCCAGACGGTTTTGGCACCGTCGAACTCTGTCTCGGAGTCTCCAGCAGGTGCCTCGCCTGTTTAAAAGACTATCTGGTACCGTCGCAGGCAGTGTGGGGGTCTCCTACAGGTGCCCAGACGGTCATGATATTGGTGTTGACTGTGTGGGAGTCCCCTGCAGGTGTCCAGACGGTTTTGGCACCGTCGCAGATCGTCTAGTTGTCTCCTGCAGGTGCATCGCCGGTCTGGTAGACTTTCTGACACCGTCGCAGACTGTCTAGGAGTCTCTTGCTGGTGCCTCGCCGTTCTGGGAGACTGTCTTGACACCTTCTCAAACTGTATGAAAGTCTTTTGCAGGTACCCAGATGGTCTTGACATCGTCGCAGACTGTATGGGGGTCTTCTGCTGGTGCTAAGTCAGACTGAGAGACTGTGTTGCATCGTCGTAGACTGTCTGGGAGTCTCTTGCAGGTGTCAATGCGGTCTTGGCGCCGTCTCAGACTGTCTCTGGGATTCTCCTGCAGGTATCTTGAATGCTACGAGTGGTCAGTCTAATGCATTCCTCTTTATGTCCCGAAGCTTTTTTTACGGATGGCAAACCTAAGCAAATCCGTAACCGGTTAACCTGTTTCGATATTCGAGCTGTTAACCGGTTAACCGACTGTCGTTGTACCACATAAATGTAAATGAAACAAAAAACATCCGAAACAACATATACGTTTATAAACAATTACATGTATATGCAAATAAACTGTGTTGTGTTGGTCCTTTAAATTGGGAATGCAAATTCAAGTTCTTAATTTTATATTATACATTTTGAACCTTATACTTAGTCATTTTTGACAGTTTTTTCCGAAAGTTATTTCTGACATCTTTTACATGCTCGTCGCCAAACTGTGATATTTCTTTGTTGTAATATTACCTTCATGTCATTTACACATAATTATTGTTCCACACCTGGACCAATAAAAACAAGTGCAGAATTTGAATTAATTTGTGTTTTAATAACTAATATTTTTTAAAGAATTACGTGCCGATGGTTTACAACTTGAATCGCTTTTGATCCACAGGGGAGCATCTCGGGGTGGTGATTGCCGATAATTTTGCGATTAGAGAAAGGAATGAGCCAATACAGAAAATGAAGTTATACAAAACTAACGATTTGATCATTTATTGCGTTTCAACCAAATATTGTGTTTCTGCAAGAGTAACCGAATATTAATTTTGTAACCGGTTAACCCCCTTAAGAAACGGATAACCGGTTAACCGATTAACCGTTTCGATCCCTACTTCTTTTACATGTGTCTGCTGTCCTCAACTCCACCCACACGCGTTTATGGCTGTAGCAATTTCCTGCCACTTTTTGTCGCTTGTTTTCCTCGGTCACCAATCGCCCGTGCTTTCTCTCTAGCAGGTATTTGTTCTCGATAATAAGCTCTAAAAGGATATATCTCTTTTTGGACCAAGAATGGCACTGACTCGAATCAGTGCTGTCTTCGTCTTCAAGTTTTTGCATGTATTTTCGACGTCGGATGTTGATGGCGGAAGTGGTGATTTTCCTATAAATAGCGACTACCACGACCGCAGTCGACTGACCACATCGTCGTGCAACCACAGTCTCGACAACTTGCTCTTTGAACGCGACGAGTGGTCAGTTGGCGGCAGACGAGCGTCGGTCGACCACACGGTCAACCGACTACAGTCGGGTTTTGTAATTGTTCATTAAACCGGACACAGGCACGACTCTCTTTTCAAGAATGCTCTCCAGGATCCGGTGTAATGAGAGCGACCATGGTCGGGCGACAATGGTTGTTCCAGCGAATAATCGTTGTGCGACAATAACCGGGTTTAATAGAGAATGACGATCGTCAGTCGACCGCGCGTTGTTGGACATACTGTCGAGCGACCGCAGTCCACCTCTCACACCACGACTGCTTGTCGCTTGACGCTTTGTCGGCACCCAAAACCCGTGCCAGGAGACTCCCAGACAATCTGCAATGGTACCAAGATCGTCGGGGCACCTGTAGGACAATCCCAGACAGTCTTGCAGAAGAGACCCATACCGTCTGCGACGTCGTAAGAGAGTCTTAAGGACCCGCGAGGCACCTGTAGGACACTCACAAACATGGTGTGACGGTGCCAGTCTCCAAGACCGGCGGCGAACCTGCAGGACACTCCCAGAGAGTCTACAATGGTGCCACGACCGTCTGGGCACCTGCAGGAGAATCCCAGACTGTGCCAGACAGTCTCCCAGACCTCCGGGTCACCTGCAAGATACTCTCAGACCGTCGGCGACGATGCACAGTCTGAAGAAGACTCCCAGACGGTGCCCGACGGTCTCCCAGACCGTCGGGACACTGACAGGCGACTCCCTGACAGTATGCGACGACGGAAAGCCCGTCTGGGCGCCGGCAGGAGACTCGCACATGGTGCCAGACAATATACCAGACCGTCGGGGCACAAGCAGGAGACTCTCAGACAGTCTGCGACGGTGCCAAGACCGTCAGGGCACCTGCAGGAGTCTCCCAGACGGTGCAAGAAATTCTCCCAGACCGTCAGGGCACCTGAAAGAGACGCTCAGACAGTCTGCAAAGATGCCTAGAATGTCTAGGCACCAGCCGGAGACTCCCAGACCGGTGGGGTATTTGCAGGGACTCAAAGACAGTCTTCTCCGGTTCCAAGACCGTCGGGGCAGCTGCAGGTGACTCCCAGACAGTCTGCGATGTTAGAAAGTACGTCTGGGCACCTGCATTAGGCTCCCAGACAGTTTGCGACGGTACCAAGACCGTCCGGGCACCAGCAGGAGATTTCCAAACAGTATTCGATGGATTGAGAGACTGTGTGGCACTATAACAGACTGACTGGGGTCTCATGAAGATGCCCAGACGGTCTTGGCACGTCGCAGAATGTATGGGAGTCTCTTTCATGTGCCCCTCCGGTCTGAGAGACTGTCTGGCAACGTCGTAGACTGTCTGGCTGGGGGTCTGCTGCAGGTACCCCACCGGTCTGTGAGACTGTCTGGCACCGTCAAAGACTATCTGAAAGTCTCCTGCAAGTGCCGAGACGGTTTTCGCACCGTCGCAGACTGTCTGGGTGTCTCCTTCTCGTGCTCAGACCGGATTAGGCACCGTCGCACACTGTCACGGTGTCTCATGCAGATGCCCCGCTGGTTAAAAATACTGACTGGCACCGTTGCATACTGTCTTGGAGTCTTTTCCAGGTGCCCAGACGGTCATGATATCGTTTCAGACTGTCTGGGAGTCCCCTGCAGGTCCCTAGACGGTTTTGTCACCGTCGCAGATCGTTTAGGAGTCTCCTATAGGTGTCTCGCCGGTCTGGTAGATTTTCTGGCCGAGTCGCAGACGGTCTCGGGGTCTCCTGCAGGTGCCCAGATGGTCTTGGCACCGTCTCAGACTGTATAGGAGTCTCTTGCAGGTGCCTCGCCGGTCTGGGAGATTGTCTTGGCATCGTCGCAGACTGTCTGGGAATCCCATACAGGTGCCCCGCATGTCTGATGTGTCACCTGTCCTCAACGCCACCCCACACGCGTTTTTGGTTGCCACAATCTCCTGCCACTTTTTCCGCTTGATTGCCACGGTCACCAATGGCCCGGGCTTTCCCTTCAGCAGGTTTTTGTTCTCGATAACAAGCTCTAAACGGATATCTATCTCTTTTTTGGACCACGAATGACACGCAAATCGTTGCTGTCTTCGTCTTTCATTTTTCGTGTGTACTTTCACCGTCAGATGTTGATTGCGGAAGTAGTAATTTTCCTAAATATAGCGACTACCACGACAGCAGTTGACTGACCTCACCGTCGTGCGACCACAGTCGCGGAAACTTGCTCCTTGGACACGACGAGTGGTCAGTTGGCGGCCGACGAGCATCGGTCGACCACACAGACAACGGACTACATTTGGGTTTTGTAGTTTTTCATTAAACCGGATCCAGGGCACGATTATGGGAGGTCGACGTCGAGGCCGTCAAAGGAAAAGCTGGATGGATAATATAAACGAGTGGACAACCCTTCCAATTCATGAATCAGCATCAAACAGATCTGACTTTAGGAGCATTTCTGTATTGTCGTCCCTCAATTCCGCTCCCCATCCCAACGGCCATTCTGTTAAGGGATGAATGAAGATGATACACGCTCATGGGGTAATCAGTCATATGACATCTGATACCAAAATGGGATGACTAAATTAGAGAGTATATTATCCATTTTCATAGATTATATATACCGATGACAAAAATGACAAAGATACTCCTTAATGTACTTTTGAATACCACATCCTGCCTGAGTGCTTAAAGGTAGTCAACGGTCATCTCGGTACGAAACAACCATGCCACTCCGTTAGTTTTATTCATATGTATCTCTAAAGTAATCCCATTAGTTATTACGCTATATACTGTCTAAAGAATAACATTTTTTTACTAATGCTGTTAGTTTAATGGGTTTCTTAAAACACGAGATTTATATTGGGAATGTGATACAAATAATCATACATACACATATGAACTAAGAGGACAAAATAAGATCGAAATAGGTTCATCGTGCAGACTATCTTGAAACATACTGCGTTTCTCATATTTTAAAGACTTTATCATAGCAGGCTGCATTCACTTAGGAAACAGCAGTTTATGCCTGTCGCCATATTCATTCATATCAAGTATGGCTATATCACTAGTCACGCTCCAGCACTTTTAAAATCAAACGCACGGTAAATTGTACACAGAAAATGTATGAAACCAATTCATCATATTACAACAATTGATAAACAGATTAACAAGCTGCGCGATAATATTATGTAACGGTTGTTTTCACCTATACATTTTGAATGTTATACACTTGTCCATTACTTGTCCTTAAAATTCAATCAAGTGCCGCACACTGTGTTGAAAGATTTAACTCTTTTTCAATTGACGAAAGAAACATTAAACAGCATCACGGACCGACATACCTACAATAGACGGATGAAATATCAAACAGACAGACGGACGGGCGGACGGACGGACGGACGGAAAGGCGGACGGACAGACAGACATACAGACATACAGACAAACAAACATGCATACAGACAGACAGACTGACAGACTGACAGACAGGCAGACAGACAGACAGACAGACAGACAGACAGACAGACAGACAGACAGACAGACAGACAGACAGACAGACAGACAGACAGACAGGCAGACAGACAGACAGACAGACAGACAGACAGACAGACAGACGACAGACAGACAGACAGACAGACAGACAGACAGACAGACAGACAGACAGACAGACAGACAGACAGACAGACAGACAGACAGACAGACAGACAGACAGACAGACAGACAGACAGACAGACAGACAGACAGACAGACAGACAGACAGACAGACAGACAGACAGACAGACAGACAGACGGACAGACGGACGGACGGACGGACGGACAGACAGACCGACAGACAGACAGACAATTGTATTACTAAAGGCAGTATGCTGGAGCTAATTTTAACGTTAATCAAAGGTCACCATTGTTGTCGTTTTTTTTACAAAATGACTATTTCAACGTGTGAGTTATCTTACATATAAGAAATGTAAGACGACTTTTTAAAATAAATTGGCAATGCTGTTTAAAATAACCAATAATTGTATATACCTTTGGCTTAGAATGAATATTTTAAGTTCAAGTATAAAGATAATTATATTGAAATTAAATGATCATACGTTTTTGGTTAATTAAACGATATCATTAACTGATAGCGGGTGTTTTTATGTCATAAACAATATAGATTCATACCGTATGTAAAGACATTGTTAAAATGGAGCACACGACCAACAAGTACGTCCGTGACATGCAAACCCTTTTTTCGGGCAAAGAGTTCCTCATGGCGACCGTCACACGACAAACACTAGCTTGGTTAAGAAACGTCACCAAGTACGCCTCTATGTGCAATTCCATGCTGCGGGACCACTATAGTGAGATTGCCGTTGGAGCCGGCTGAAGAGAAGCTGGCTTGAAAATGAGAAATAATTTTCACAAAAAACGTTCACTTGTATTTTATATAATTAAATAACAATCAACGTTAAACTATATACAAGCTAAACATTATAACAGCTCATCACCATACAAAAAAGACTGAATTAGTATCCATTCTCAGTTTCTTAATATTATAATAGTATTTTCGTGAACTCATTTGTTTGTCGAGTAAAAAACACCATTGAGAATCCAACATATACTATACTGTTAAATTCTAGAATTTCTTCATTCCAAACAACGGGCCTATTCAAGTTTGATTGTAAAACATAGGGCTACATGTCGTGTCTTTAGTAGTTCAGCAAGTCACTCTTATATAAATAAGGTATAACTACTTTGATAGGAAGATTTTAATACAAAATGTGTTTTGCTGATGTGATGTGTGTCTAATGCAAATGTCAAAAAAGTAGTTCGAGCGTATTTTCAAATCTATTATTAACGATCGAAAATTCTGAAAATAGTCATATTGCACATATAGGTCTTTCACTACAATGCAATCCAAACAAACATTGTCAGATAATCAGAAGTTTTTAATCAGATTGGTATCTGAAAAATGTTTTTAAAAAAAGAACAACAACCAACATACATCTCTTGCTCAACCGTTGGGCAGTAAAACAAATGCTTAAAACCGAACAAACACGTTCGTCATTCAGTTTTAGCAAACCACTACATTCAGCCGATGCAGTAAATACTCGATGTGTGTGCAAAATCCCAGTGAGTGTTTTTTGTCTGTTTTTGAAAAGCTACCTTATTATATGCGACACATTTACCAAATGTCTTATCAACAAAGGAGTCAAAATGTTAGACGTTAACATATCTATATATATTTTGCATTATTTGTAACATCCATCTACACGTATTATTATGTACTTCAAATGGTGGTTCTAAGTTCTAAGTTGAACACCTAATTAATCACTCAATCAGAGAGAATTGTCTAGAAGTCATGCAGTGTTTCTGTCATTTAACACGAATGAGAACATAATAGTCAGTCGTTTGGTTCAGCTAATGTATCAAAAACGTGCTGATATCAAATATTTCACCGTACTGAAATAGCTTAATTAGATTTATATTCCCCGTATGCCATACTTATTTTAATGGAGGAACATCTTTGCATTAAGAATGTATTAAACCCAAGTTCAACTTCTTAATGTCACGAATCTGTACCGTCAATCGAGTTGTTAAATGTGTTTGGACATCTTCTAGGTATTAATAAAATACCAATGTTGGTATCAATCCCATATAACAAGTCGCAAATGTTGAATCGCGAAACAAATAAAAGACAAACATTCGACATGTTATGCAATCGGCCTGCATACGTCATTATCGAATAAACATATACAACCGAATTCGATGTTGACGATTTTACAAAGATTTGATGGAGTCAGATTGAAAAAACGATATTTCATCGCGATGAAGAAAGTATGGTTAGATTCCATCGCCGTACGATAATATGCCTACTGACATATCGAAACTGTATAGCTCCACATATGCCTCTGCATTTGTATGTTATACTCGGGGTCATAAGATCCGCTAAAGAAACCACAAAACAGTGCATGCCTTTAGAGCTGATACGGCAGCTCTTAACAAGACCTCGTGAATGCTCTGGTTGGTTTGGCACTACGATGAGACACATGGAATCATACCTATTTTTTTCGACGCTTATGTGATGGACAGAAGACATGGTATAAGCTTTAACAATTAGCCTGGTCCTTTCGAAGCTAAATGCAATGCTCTACTACTTCACAGCACAGGCTTTTGAGCGTATTGGATAGTTACAACTCTTCGATGGCAATATATGTTGTATTAACAATTATCGATGACAAACGTGATGTGATTTTTCCACTTTTTACTGGGAATAATATATAAACGAAACGAAAATCAGTTCCTTAGCCAGGATCGGTATATATATTTTGGTTGTTAACATATGATTCCTTCAGTTTATATTCGAATCTTTTGCACTATTTTACGAATAGTCATTTTAACAAACTGTTACCAAATTTCCTTATTGTTGATCAACATACGAGTAGCAATTATATACGTAATTTGACGATACGAGCGACTACATGATGATGTACCTTCTGAATGATAACTTGAAAGTGCATAAACCATTTATGGTTAGAAACGTTAACACAAACTATGTTTATATCCAGTCATACACATCACATATTAGCCAATAATAGCAGATTTTATTTCTGTAATGATATTTTAATTAATACTTTAAATGACTGACTATTAGTAGTATGAAACGTATGCTTATGTTAAAATATAAAATGTAATACATAGACACATCGATCGAATCATGCTGCCAAATGAATATACATGTGTACCTTACGTTAAGGTTTTCCCCTTCAGTTGCACACACTTAAGTTTAAATTGCAATTAAAACACTTAATAATGTTGTATGTAAAATATGTCAAATTTGGCACACTCTGATAAAGTGATACTGTATTATATTTGTATGTGTATTACATTCACTTGTATACGTAAACACGTGTTGACCGTTCTAACAAAGTTTCGAATCCGAAGTACATCTCGTTATGTCTGCCTAGTAGTGGTTACGAAAAACAATTGTTACCGGAGATTGGATTTGAATTTATTTTCCGAGACTGTCTCGAGAGGTCTCAAGCAATAAAGTCATAATACTCTAACAAGAAATTTGTTATCAACGGCTTTGTTTACGAGAAGAAGTTGTTGAGATACACGGTCGTTCCTCTTTTATGTTAAAAAGTAGAAATGCAATAGCCAGCATTGAAAGAGGATGCTCTCGTCTCTGAAATTTATATGATTGAATTTCAAAACTGATTTACGTTAATCAATTATTTTCATTTTCTGAAACGTCAATCGTATTAGACATAGTGGGTGTTTGTAATCGAATAATGTCAATTGATTTTTAGGGAACCTAATGCACTAACAAAGTTTGCATCAGCATTGTAAACGCTTAGTTAAAATTAAATGCAATCGGCCAATAGGTAGTGTTATTGCTGTAACGTTAAGAGGCCATAGCTATTGATTGACTCGTATACTTTGTATTGACCGCTTCGTTCGTACATACTTATCATAATCATATTTACTGGGGCTCCACACTTTACAACAACAACAATGTATACACAACTTTCATATTTACACCATATGAATCAATATTTATGTACGTATAACTTTTATAATTACTGGCACATATATTATCGATTGCGTCGAACGTATGCTATTGTATTAATTTTCTTCTTCACAATACGTTTAAAACTTCAATCCGAAAACACATGCATACCATATCAGTTTCTAACATTGAATCGTCTATAGTGACAAGGTGATCAAATATTATTATCACTGTTTTTAGTGAGTTTATTTATTAAACCTGGATTGTATATCATTTTCAGCACTTTTTTGACGCCGGTCAGTTAACAATCTCACTCTTTCATTCATGAAATATCTCATTTAAATACTTACTTTAAAAATGGTAAGTATTGGCTCCATTAATAATTATTCAACATTTTCGATTGTCGTTGATAATAATTTATCAAGCTGTAAAGGCGAGATTAATGTATTCATAAGACATCGTAGAAGTATTCAACAATATAAACCAATAACATTTCCATTGTCAGCACACATCGAAACGTATCGTATTACGATTCAAGTCAACCAAAACTTTCCAAAATGATATATATAATGTCAGTTGCTGCTCAACTTAAAAACCTCGAATTTCTGCAAAATGGAAATACATCTAGAGTGACTAAAACATGCAGGTATAATATAATTACTGCGTTGCTTTCTAAATGCAGTGAATTATAATAATAAGCGTGTTTACCTGGGAATGAAACACTTCTTAGTTAAAATATATATTTATTCGAGTTATTGTTGTTTGCAAACCACATCAACGAGTAAACGAAACGTGTTAGACGCCAAGGCTCGCGCTCCAGGCATTCTAAGCCGCGCAACATGAACGTCTCTGTATTCAACGCTAACCTAGTATTCTCTATGTTTATATAGCTGACATTCCTAGAATAAATGTTCTTTATTTAACTCTTTCTGTAATTTTCATTTGATTCAAAAGACTATTTGTTCCTAAGTATCCTCTAAATTAATCTGTATTGGAACCACTGCACGTTTACATCATTTAATATTAGATAGTGCAGTTCAAATATGCCATCCCATTCTGTTTCGTTAGTAAAGGTATACATGTGTGTACACAATAGTCTTTTTGCACCAGGAAATGTTTACCGCATAAGTATCAATAATGGGGGCACAAAGGGATGGCTAAGACAAAAAGGTATTCGGAAGCAAAAAAGACCCTATTGTGCCACATTTAACAATGGTCAACGCAATTTAAGAATCATACATCGTAAAGAACACGTTGTAAAATAAAAGTCTGCCCGAAACATAAATAAGCATGTGTGTGAGTCATTTTGACATTAACACAGAACATTAACAGTAGTAAATCTAATTAGCTGAAAGTATTGTTAACATATTGTTTTCAATGATAAAGCGACTATAAATGAAATTACTAAATATATATTGTCACTATTGTGTATGCAGCATTGTACACTGTCAGCCAAACAAGAAAAATACTTAATTTGCCAAATCCTCTATTGTACACATATTATAAATATCAGCTAAAAACACGTTTTAATCAGCTTTCATTTCAATTATGTTTGTGATATTAAATGAAAAGTCAAAACAACTCTAAAACTCCAAAAACTTTATTTTGAGCAACAAAACTTGTCCGCTGGTCTTTTTGTCAGACAACTGACCAATTACCTAAATCCTTGCAAGATACGATCTGGTTAGGTCCGAAAATGATGAGTACACAAAATATGAAAGAGGCGTGAATTTAAGTATTACTTTTGACGAATGCCGTTATGGTAGTAGATATCATACAACTTTTTTATCATGTGTTTTGCTGTACTGCACAATACAACATAAAACTAGTGTCAACGTTTGCTGTTGACAGCGAGGACGTTCTTTTGAAAAGTATAAGACCAATCAACAATTTGATTAAAAAAATACATCAATGTGTTAAGATGTGTTGCAGAAGTACTTATATAAGATAGCAAAGTACTTGTTGATTAAGTTGCCTTTGATATAGTTGAATCAAAGAACAAATTGATTTCGACTAAAGCAAAACCCACTACGAGGTCAGTATCTTAACTGAGACGAAATTGACAACAGTCATTGATATAGACAGCAGCAATTGAACTTACGGCACCCAGGTGTCTAAATAATGACAATGCTTTCAACTTGATATAAAACAATATTTTAAGTTTATTGCTGATAGATATTAATTTCAATTTATTAGAGTAGAAACCCCACTTTATAAGTATTGCGTCTGTAAAACATATCATTATTTTCTTATCAAATCCGTGAAAGCCAGGCAGGCAGTATATTAATGGATACTATTGAATACATGAGGTGGAATAGACAAGCCTGTAAAACACATCTTTTGATGCATTGAGTGCAATACGAAATTCCCGGAAAATCATTAAAGTCGTTTGATGGAATCACGACTAATAAGGTAAGTAGAGAGTAGAGCTGAATATAATATATTTATCAAACGAAGTTTTACTTACTTACCTTATTATTGAACAGTGAACAACCTTGGACTTATAAATGTTTAAATACCATCGTAAGAAATGACTATTTGATATTATAAAAGTACAACGTCTTTGATGTATGGTCCTTGTGTGATTCCCAGCAGACACGGACACATTTTGTTCTACAATACTCCCGCGGTTCTTTTCGTTCGGCATTTCATGAATTTTAAAATACGATTTAATGACTACATTTCAGGTTGCATAGCCAATTGTTAAAAAATAATATTTTGTATACACACGTTTTAAGGGGTTTCTCTTATCGGTAAAGAGTGTAGTTTAAATGATATGTGGGGATTATCCCGTTTTGATATTTTTTATATGACATTATGACATAATTTTCAATTGTTGCTCTCATAGGCACGAGTAGGGATTTATTCAAGTTTTATTCAATCGCATTTTATTTTGGATGAATGTCATTCATGTCATGTGCATAAAATAAGTGTTTTTAATGTGATTCAATTTTGTGTGGATATTTATTTGGTCAACCAAAATTGTGTAAAGTAATATGAGGAGAAAAAAATAATAGTTGTTGAAATGAGTTCAACGAACTCATGGATGTACTGATTAAATTTGAAAGGACTCTGGAACACAACGACGAGTCCTATAAAATGCAGCCTCAAGCGCGAAAGGACCTCAAACATCTTGACGTAAAAACACCGTTTCAAGGCAACAATATTGTTTCGTTTGTTGAAAGCTATTTATAAACGTACAATTTATATAAAGTAAACATTAAGTGGGGGGTTTGTTTACCATCGGTCTTTTAAAACAAAATCATGACAGAAGGTAATAGTATTTAATAGGGAATGGCAGATATTTCGCGGGTTTCAAAAGAAGGTACTTAACCTTCGATCAATAAAACACTAACACTAACATGAATCTACGCGCTTCAATGATTTGTAGTGCGTAATGGAGAAAATCAAGCACATTCAGAGCGTCACAAACACTGGTAGTCTCTGTTTGTTCTGGTCCAAACTAACAATTTATGTCAAAATGCAATCAAGATCGTGCTCGATAAGAGCTTTTGATGACGGCTTTTCTTTTTAAAAAGGTCTATAAGTGCCTCAAACTGGCGCCGCGCTAAACAGGCCTGTCTACAACAAACGGTTAGAAGGAAAATAAGGCACGTTAGCAGCCAGTTTAAGTCCTTAGGGAATGTATAATATAGCTGCAAACAATATATCTTGAACGCGGAGAAAATATATAGATTAAAAAACTTAATGTAAATCACAATGACTGTTAATAAGATGCAGTAAACAAGACGTCTTGCTAACACACTGTTCGAAGGAAGATAAGGCAAATAGCAGACAGTTAAAGTGTTATGGGAATGCATAGTAGTATGCATAATCAAATGTTGCAAAACAAAATACCTTGATCGAAGAGGAGGTACATATATATATTAACTTAATTTATCAATTAATAATCGACTTTAGTCCCCCTGTAAGCATCGTCATTGCTACTAGGGTCGAGTTTTGTAGGCCCTTTAAACACTTAGTTAATTGTATTCAGATACAAACATAGCATGAGGTAAAATTCCCAAAATTATGTTCAGTTATGTAGCGAAGGTTATATATTTTCGTACCAGTATGTTCACAAACTCCATTTAAACAAACGTTGTAATTGTAATCCTAAATACATATGCAGCTATTGTGTTTATGTAAACAAAGGTTAGAGAATGCTCGCATTTTCTAAATTTGAAATCTTCGCGCGATTTAATAAGCGTTAAATGTTGCCACTAAATACATGATCACAATAAGTCGAGTTCAAACGTGAGCGTAGTCAGATACGCCGAAAACAAACACCAAGGCTTTGATTTCGAACAATGTTGAACACTTACCATAATGAATCAATCACGTGTCTTTCAAAACATTATTGGGCACAGAACGGAAGTGCGGTTGTCTATATTGGGTGCTATTTTTCCTTCCGTTGCATTGTTTCTTTATGTGCTACTAAATATGTTTTCGTATAAAGGAATAATAAAAAAGTATACATATTATATTCTCTTCTAAAGCAAAGAAGGTCAATTCTTACAAAGACCTGCTTAACACATGTTATTTGGTTGTATAGAATCAGCGAAGCATGCCTGCTCGAGCTGATTGAAGTTTCCATCATCGGTTCGTGGTTTTCAGCCTTGTTAATTCAAATACACTTTTCTTATTTACAAATACATTTAAATACTATTTACTAATAGTATTGTTATCATGTAAAATGGTTATAATCCACATGTCTAAGCGCTTGCATTTTTGTTTTGTTTTCAGTTTTAAAGGCAAGAACACAATCATGTCAGTATTAAAGCGATATTAACTTAACCAAAGCTAATTCTTTCTTTTTGCAGCATGTCATAAATAAGGAACCAAAAACGACGATTTTCGCTGTAGCACTTCAATATAATTAATCTATTAAAGTTATACAAAAGTATATGCATCATGTAGATTGATGTGCGCATATAACGTTTTATTCGTAAATACATACGATAATAGTTTATACAACATTATCGAAAACATATAGAATATGTACAACAGTACTTTAGATACTTATTTTTGTTTGAAATAACATCGCACGCAAAATTTATATGGTCTTTAACGCAGAGAAGCTTAGTGCATGTTTTATTAAATACATTGACTATTGTCTCCAAAACTACGCAATCCCAAACACTTGGCATTATCTCTGTAGCACTTAATACTGTGTCTGTACTAATTACAGGCACACGTTTGACTAGGATATAAGTGCATCAAGTATGGAATCTGAATGTGTGTCGAAAGGAGCTGCAAAACACCATGAAGATGTTCTTATTTGCATTACATACGTGTCTTGTTCGTCAATTTGTAAATAAAGTTTTTCATTATATTTTAAACGGTCACGACGACGGTACTTTCCATGAATACAGATAAGTAAATATGTTCATAATGCATTTCCCATAATTGTTCGCATATATTGCAACACATATATTCTTGAAAAATAAACCCATATACAATGGTAAATAGTATTTTTGGAATATTTGATTTTGGTTGGTTTTGAACGTTTTATGTTGATACATATATTAAAAAGAATATACATGGAACATATAAATAAATAGGTTCACTATTGTGTATGCAGATCAGTTAGTTCTATGTCAGCTTTAAATGAGAAACCGTATTTAAAAAATAACCCCGATTACATAAATCTTATACAATTCTTATATCTTAAATTCGCATAATTCGAAAACACACGTTCCAATCAGCTAACATTACGTTTGTATTTGTGAAATTGTGAAGCCAAAATAAATATGAAATTATAGAAACTTTATTTAGAAAAAAAACTTACCCGCTGGTATTTTGTTATTTTGTCGAATAGTCTGTGAAGTCATTGGGTGATTATTCTAGCATAATGATATGCCAACCCTCTTACTTACAAGTAAACAATATTAAATTCGATCACACTCAGAAGATCATTACATTTTATAAAAAGGTTTAACATTAAATTTTATTTTCCTAACAATCTGGCAAGGTCTGAGCATGAAATCGAGTTTAAACACAAGTCGCAGGTAACTAAAACATTTTTAACATTAGTTCTGTTTTATTGCAAAACACATGATCATAATATTGTCAACATTTTCTGTTGACAGTTCGTAGAGGGTCTTTTAAAATGCAAACGTTATGTTTCATTATTAGACAAATCAACAATTCGAAAAAAATGATTTCCCAAACATACGACACGGTATAAAGATATGCTGAATTAGTACTTATTAAAAAATAGCGAAGCAGTTGTTGATTTATTTTTCATTTGACATAGTTAAAATTTAACTTGTTGATACAAACACAATAACATTACGACCCAAAAACAAAACATATAAAACCCACTGTGTGCCCAGAATCATAGGTAAGACTAAATTTACAACACTGATATAGATAAATATATGATTTTACTACTCCCAAATGTCTCAATTATGGCAATACTTAAAAGTTAATATAAAACAGTAGTTCAACTCTATGGCTACTATACATTAACTTCAAATCATAAAGGCTTTTACAAATTGTATCCGTAACACATATAATTATGTTCTTATATAATGCTTGAAAGCAAGACAGACATCACATACTATTGGATATCGCTTTCGATGTATAAAGAGCATATGGTAATTACAGAAAAATCATTATAGCCTTAAGATAGAATCACAACCGTACAGGGCGAATAGGTCTGGGCATTGTATATTTATCAAACATTATGTATGTACTGACCTTTCGAGAAATAACCATTTGTTAAAATATAACTACAACGTATATAAATACCGTCCTTGTCTCCAGACTCCGAGTGAACCGGCGATCGAGGTGACGTTTCAATAATTAAGTGTTTTTAATTATAAACTGTTGTTTGACTGCCAGATGTGTATTATAGCAAAAGTGCCAACTATAGCGTCATTCTGATTGCTATGTGAACAAAACGTGTCGATAACAATATCTAAATACAACTTTGAAGGGCGAGCGTTGTATCTAAATCCTAGCAAAACTGAATAAATCCAACTTACAGTACTATCTAACAGATCTACAAACCAGCGAAGCCAACAGAAAAACAATCACATTTATTGAACATTTTATTTGCGAATCCTAAATTTGAACTCAGGTTTTCAACAAATATCATCACTAAGCAGAATTCAAATTTCAAGACAACAAAGCGTTATTTTGTTCAATAATCGAACATCCGAATCGAACACGCATATTAGAAGACAAACACAAAGTACAACAAACAATAGATCAACTATTTACTGAAAAAAATAAAGCAATACACTTATTTGTTTTAATTTTAAGTGTTATTACAAAAATCCCTACTAATGGATTTAATGCGTTGAAAACTGAGGTATATGTTTGTTATGTAGGTATGAAACTGTCGAGACATCAATGCAATCACAACCTCACAAACGTTTTGTCGTCTCAAGTAAAACAGCATAATTACATTTGCTAGAGTGAATAAAATACAAAAAATATCTTATTATATTTTGTATTATCTGGCATCATTCGGCCAGCAAATATATAAGTCAGTGCGATTTTAAAATAGAACAAAAACAAACTTTAATAATGTTGTGCCGATTGGTTGCCATTCAACTCATGTTTGCGTCGAGTACTACAACCATTCAAATCAATTTAGTTAGTTCGAACATAACTTTCTGAAAGCACCCATAATAAGTGTTTATTGTCATATTCAAACTGGTGTTACAAGGAAACAAAGGGAAAAGTTGACAGACAGTAAAAAGCTTAAGGGATTTCATGTAGCGCTAGTGTAAAACATACGTTTATAAATTGTAAATTAACGCGATTAGGCCATTATGTTATTCCCATCAGAACACGGCACTTTATGTTAAGGTATTCCCCTGCGTTTCTATTCTTTTCTCGACATCGACATCGATTTTACAATGCGACTTTCAGGGCTTCCTCTTGCTCAAAATGTTCTGTCTCCAAATTTACCTTTTTATGTCTTAATTCTTATTATTTAGGATATTGTATGGGTGTTTATGTAGAAATTGTTGAAGCCAGATGGAAATTTTTGTAGCAAAATTTACTTATGGTTAGCTATTGGCTAATTTGTCGAATGGCAGAGTAAGCCCTGACTTTAAATGGACATATCAATGTTCAATAGTTGTGAGAAATAGTCCTTGCTAAATAAGTTATCGTCAAACAATGACATGATGAACTGAATATGTATGTATACAAAAAGGTGTTCCACAAAGCTGCCTGCTGTCTCCGTACATATTTATTAATTGTATAAAATTATTGGAAATTTAAATAAACACACATTAAAGTATATAGGTGAACAATTCAGAAATTTAACAAACGCTTTTCCCAGATGATGCATGTTTCCTCCTGAATGGATATCATTTGAGACCCATGTTGCAACCATTGTCATTTTAAATATCAGGCCTAAGATTGACTTAACATATATGCATTGTTATGCGCAAACATTATTTCTCGGGCACCGGAAACTGCAAAAAATAAGGAATAACATTTAACAATAAATCTGACGTAATGGCCGAGTATAATATCAAAACATGAATTTAAAAGTTTAAAATTGTCTAGCAAAATGTCAATGAAAATGAAACTAAGTTTAATAGGAAAAATAGCAGTTCTGAAACCATTTGCTTTTCCTAAATGTATATATACATTAAAGGTTTTACACAATCCAGACAATGAACGTGTTAAATATATAAAGAAATCGATGTTTTCATTTTTGTGGGATTTTAAACCAGATAAAATCTCGAGAATCAAAATTGTTTAAAAGAACAAAAATGAAGGTAATCAATATGATTTACGTCGATAATTTTATAGACGCGCTAAGATCAATCTGGGTAAAACGAATGTTACATCTACCAAATACAAAATGGACAATACTTAACATTGATATGCTTGAACATAGCATCAATTTATTTATATATATATGCAATTTTACTCATCAAACGTTAAGTCTTTGTAATTTAGATCTAATTTTCTTTATGAATACCTAACATAATGGTGCAATGCGAATTATAAAGACAATCAGACAGTTATTGGGGAAATATATACTATGGAACAATTCGAATATATTTCCATTTAATAAAACTTTCGTTTTACAAAACATGGTTTAATCAAGGTATCACACAAATTGAACATACTTTTAACAACAGGATCAAACATTTTGATAACATCACAGAACTTTAAAAATGATATGATTTGCCTCGTTCTGATTTCATAAAGTACGTAAGTTGATTGTATACTAAAATGCTGTAAAAAATAAACAATGAAGACATGTCATTCGCGCCACCCAGTAGCCTAATAAATACAATTACCCTCAGCACAAAAATATGCAAATTTATAAATGAATTACTAATATAATATGCAAATATAAAACAAAAACAACATAAAAGGGAAATGCATTTAAATCGCAATCGATTCCTCCTCAATAACGTATCAGTATAATATCTGATGAACGTTGTTCCTTACAACGAACGTATTTTTGGCTTTGGCATTGTAGTGACCTCAGCTTTATTCTTACATGCGTTTATGTTGTTTTGTATTGTGCTGTTTTGTGCTGTTTTATACTGTTTTGGCAATTGGTCACTTGCCTTAAATAAAGCACCAACTAATTGTATATAATGAGAATTCAATACAGCTCCGGCAGCTGGAGTTTCACTTCTTTAAATTGTGGTGTTTTAGTCTTGGTTTTTTTCTGTTGATACAAATATGCATTTGTTTTGATATTGTCCTAGGTGTCAAATTTTAAGACCATCATTGGGAAAAAAAACTCAACTTAGCAATTCATCTCATTTCAAATTGTCTTATTTATGTTTTTCACTTTGAAATAGTTTGATCAACAATAGGAACTTTTCAAATTGTGTCAATTTTATTTTATTTCTGTGAAAATATTTTATATTTAAATGCAAATATCAATACGTCCACCCATTTTTGATCGATGTTTTGATTTTATTTAAATACCAACAAAACATCGAAGAGATAATCGCAAGCTTAAATGGTAAAACTAAACAAAATACAAATATATGGAATATTTGTGTAAGGTTATTCTATATTGTACATTTTAAGAAAACAGATAAATAGAAATATGTTCGTATTTTGCTAAATATTGTTATTTACTTGCATATATTTGATTTATTTTATTGTTTCAATTATACGATCTCGTCATTTTCATATTCATTAATTTCATTTGTAATTAATTTCCATCGTCATCATTATTTTGTATCACATTTACCATGTATAATATTACGTCATAATAATTTATATTTAACGTTGATCTTAGTGTTATATGCACTTACATGTTACTCATATCAATATGTAGTCTCGCTGTACATACCATGTCTGAAAATAAACAGTTAAAATTAAATACTAAATAGGTAAGAATATGATATTCTCTTCAAAAGCGAATAATTTGTATTCTTACCGAGACCAACTTAAAATGCGCTATTTGGTTGAATAACCGAAGCGGCCAGCACAAGATCCTTGAAGTTTACATCTACGAATTAGTGGTTTACATAGTGTTCAGTCCCAACCAATACACGTTCCTTATAAATAAGTAAATTCACATGACCATTTCTTTATATTAAATCATAATGTAAAATGGTCTTAACCCACATGTCTTAGCGCTTAATTTTTGTTTTCGGTTTTAGAAGTTATGAACACAGTACCGTAGATATTGTCATATGTCCGAGCTTTTAAGTATATGCATATACGCCGAACTTACTGATTGCGAGGTTATACGTTCCAACGCAGTACTTCTCAGTAATGTAGGAGTACTTCATGTAAATATCGAAAACGAAAGATACATAACCAAAGCTATTTGTTTATAGTTACAGCATTTCCGTTTACAGGAACCAAAACCGAAAAAAATAGCCGTAGACTTTTAAGATAATAAGTCCGTAAACGTGTGACGTAAATTACATGTAGCATGAGATATATTTAACTATAGCACGTTTTAGGCGTAAATAAAATATTACCCTAATATAACTGTATCGAAAACAAAGGCAATATGTACTGCAGTGCAAAATATATTTTTAAAAATTTTACGAAAATCGCACGCAAAACGTAGATAGACTTAAGTAGAGAAGCGTCTTGTATGAACTATTAAACACGTGCAACATCTCCTTAAAAACTACGCAATCCCAAAAACCTTCGCAATTTAGTCTGTAAAACTGTAAATATCGTCTGCAGCATTTGAATATTTTCTTAAATATTTTAAGCACAAGTTTTGCTAGGATATAAGTGTATGTGTGTATTACATGTCCTCAAATGTAATAACATACCAATGTTTTGCAGGTAATTATACTATCACAAAAATGGCCGTAAGGAGCATACGAATAATTTCGTAACAAATAATGGATCTACCAATAAAGATATCTGCACATAAAGTATGTCAGATTGTAGTCATTCAGCGTGTGTTGTTTTCATTCCTAATAACTAGTTAAAATTACCATATCTAGTCTAACCGAGAGGAATGAAACCTCATTATTTCCATTAATGCCCCAGATAATCTGTGAATATAACCGGTGTTTATTAGATGATTACCTAACCTTAAGTATAAATTAACGTATACGTGTCAAGCAATATTATTGTTAACCGTATTATAATGTGATATAGTTTTTATTGTTATGTATTTATTATTACATATTAACATATACAATTGTAAATAGTATATTTGGAACACTTGATAATGATTTATTATAACGTTTTATTGTTAACACAAGTATGGTTTTGAATTAAATGAAAAGGTAAAATTGATATGAAACTCAAGAAACTTTTTTTGGCAAAAACCCTTGTCAGTCTGCAATAACCCTTGTCAGTCTGCAGTTCTGACAAATGACCAATTACCTATTACTGGTCAGCTAATGCATACAATTAGATATACAATATAACGTCATGCTGGAATAACAGCCTTCGAATTGTCTCTGCAGTCATGTTATTTTTATTCTAGGTTTAAATGCATGCCAACCCCCTAACGTACAGGTGAAAAATCTAATTTTCGATCACACTAAGCATATTTTTAATTTTATTTAGAAGTTGTACATTAATAGTTATTTTTCTTTCACGATGTGTTTATGCTCAAACATGACATCGAAAACATGAAAACACAAATAAAAAGTCACTATTTTCAGTATCACTTTTAAAATATGGCTTAATGGTCGATGACTGCTAAAACACGGTTTATCATTTGCTGTGTTTGGCTGCCAAAGATATGATTATAATAGTGTCAACATTTCCATTTGACAGCCTTTAAACGGTCTTATGAAAAATAAACTTTTCATTTCATGATTAGACAAATCAACAATTTAATAAAAAATACTTTTGCTAAATTTATGTCAATGTTTTGACATGTGCTGAAGTACATATTTAAGATGGCGAATAGTATTTGATGAATTTGCCTTTGGGCCGGTTGCATGTTAGCTTTTTGATTCATACAAAAGAACATTCCGACAAAGAACAAAACATATATAACGATCTTTTGGACCAGAATCATAGCTGAGACGAAATAGACAACAGTTACTTTTATAAACAACAAAATTTGAACTTACTGCCAATTAGTGTCTAAATAATTGCAATTATTTACTCTTTATTTAAAATTATCATTATTTAAGTATATGGCTGATGTAGATTAACTTCAATGTATCAGAAAAATCAGGCTTTTCAAGAAATGTGTCTATGAAACATGTTATTATTGTCTGATCAAATGCGTAAAAGCCAGACAGGCAGTAAATAATTGGATGTACTTTTTGTTACTTCTTCTGATAGAAGAGATAAGACATCACTTAAAGATGTATTAAGCGCACTACTTACTTGAAAACAACAACATCATTACAGCCTTTAGACAAAATCACAACCTATGAGGGAGAATTTTTCTGGGCATTTTATATTAATGAAACATTTTGTTATGACTGACCTTATTTTAAACAGTGAGCAACTATATATTGCACACGTGATTAAGAAAGGTGTAAGAAATCAATATTTGTTAAAGTGTAAGTTCACATTATTTCATTTATGCAAATGCCATCATTATCTTCAGACCCCAAGCGTAAAGGCGATCGAGATTGTCCGACTTTTATTTCCACGTAAACTCCCACTTCATGGCCGTTTTGATTGTTATCTGAACAAAACTGCGTCTGAATACAACTTTGAAGCGTGGAAGTTTTTGCTAAATCAAAGCAACGCTTAAATAGTCCAAACGAGAGGAATACCTAACATGTCTACAAACCAACAAACAAACATACCAACATGCATATTTGTTATACATAACTGAATTTGCGAAACCCTACTTCGAACTGATGTTTTCAAATCATCTCCGAGCCAAATTGCAATTTGAGACATCAAAGCATTATTGTATTAAATAAACAAACACGCATATACTTTGTCGGCCGTTTGTAATTTGCCAACTCAAAGTAGAACGAAAAATAAAGGTACATTATTTGCGTTTCAAAATAGGCGGTACACGTATTGTTTTAATGAAATAGCACGTGTAATAAAAAAACACAACTGGATTTAATGCATTTAGTTGTTGTGAAATGACCGCGGCTAAAATTTGATTCTATTAAAAAAAAATTATACGTCAAAAACCTAACAAAGATATTTTCTTTAAAAAATAAAAACAACAACACTAGAATATGCTACAGTAAATAATTCAATTGCTAAGCATATGTCTTTTTTTATTTTATCTGGCAACATATGGTCGGCCGACTTATAAGTACACATTACAAATTGTATTATATTAAGATAATTACACAACATGAGGTAATCGTACACAATTATGCTCAGATTTTTAGCGAAACACATAACTATATATATTTTTTTTTTCAAAAGCTACATTTAAACAAACGTTTGTGTTCAAACAGCACAACTAGTGATTGTTTATGCGAAACAATTGATAAAGTTAGAACTTCCTAAAATTGGAAAATATGCGCTTTTCAAATACCCTTAAAATGTTGCCGCTGCAAACAGTAATACAATTAATTTATGTCAAACGAGAGCTGATTCAGATGCTCCGAAAATTAATATCATGGCTTAACGAAGTCGGAAACTGACCACACTGTCTGTCAAAACAGAATTGGGCACAGAATAAAAGTGCTGTGGTCTATATGCGTTGATATACGTTCTTTTACCGGTAGTAATTATTTTTTTATTTTCTCTGGCAAGGACGTTTTATTCTTACCAAACAAAACTGCTTAACATACGCTAATTGTTTGTGTAAAATAAGCGAAGTGGCCACCTGGAGCTCGTATAAGTTTATATCAACGGTTTTGGGTTTGCAGCAATGAAAAATTAAACTCAACTTAAACAGTTTCCTTATTGATAAAAAACGTTGTAAAAATGGAGTTTTCCTAACATTATAGTTATAATGTACATCCCTAAGCGTTTACAATTATTTTAGTGTTTTTTTCCAGTTTTAAAATCTAGGAACACCGCGAAGTACACATTATCATACGCCAAAGCTCTTAAGTATATTCATATACGCCGTACTTACTGATTGGGCTGTTATAAATGCCAACGCAGTACTTCGTAGTAATATAGGGGAACTTCATGAATAATTCAATTATAACGCTCTTAAAGCGTCCATATACATTACTATGATTGGTCAACGACTTATATTACCACACACACACTCAGTTTTCATATAACGGTCATTCAATTATATATATATATATATATATATATATATATATATATATATATATATATATATATATATATATATATATATATATATATATATATATATATATATATATAAATCTTATCGGGAATGGGGCGATTCTCAGTACTTCCAGTAGTATAGCGATTATCAATTTTAATACATTTCTGAAAATTCTGATGATTGTTCGTTGGTTGTTAATATTTCACGACTGTCTCGTGCACTTGACTCTTATGAGATCTGCCTTGTGGGCAACCGTTTCTTCTTTCAGATTCTTATTAATATCGTCAATTTGAAAGTAATTTAAATCAGCCTTTAACTGTTTAACATTTAATACGCTTGCTTTAAGTTTTTATTCAAATTCTCTAAATAAAAAAAAATGTTAAACTGTCATAAATATGTTCGCACATACATGATGTGAATTGGTACGCCGCTTGTTTATGACCTTAAAGACTAAGACTAGTTATCCATACATTTAGAAATTGTTAAAATATTTAACATGCATACTTTTTAAACATATATAGTCAACTACAAATTGTATTACGATTGATGTTTATAATACTTCTGTTTTGTATTGCGCATTACGACGGTTACTTAGAGTGAACTTTTTTAAATAATGCTTATTTTAATGCAAGGCAATTTAAACAAGACATAGTTGTGAAACAACTATTAACTTAAGACATATACATAGAAAGATGGTTTAATTTGAAATTGGTTTCTGATTTGTTTCGTACAGTACAACACCGTATAAACAGTCGATTAGACCCTTCAAAAAACGCCAAGTATCTATATTAAATGCTTCGTTAACTGACAAATATTCTTCATTTTATTTATGATTTAAGGCATTTTATTTCGCTGTGTGCATGGTGTTCTAGCTATGTGTGCCAAATAAAATGGAATCGTATGTGTTCAAGTTATGCTCAGGTTCGACATTTATGTATATTTAAATAATTGAGTTTAATAAATCGACTGCGTCCCTAATGCTATCAGCATATACCATATACAAAATATCACCATCAGCAGTTGTTGTTATAAATTCATAATTTATGGGGGTTTTGTGGTGTTAGGTGTTGCTTCATTTACCTTGAGAATCTCCATGTTCTTAATTTAAAATCAATTCCTACAGAGTATGCTGAAGTAAAATAATTACTTAAACAAAGCGTTAATACCTCAGTTATACGTAAGAAAATACGCCATTAACTATAATATATGTATTAATGTTCCAAACATTATTATTATAAAATGTCAATGGACACTTCACAATTTCGCCTGTTTGCAAACAGGAGCCTGTCAAAATAATACAACTAAAGGTATTATGTGAGACAATTCATCCCAATCTAACACATATGTGAGAAAGCAGCTTACATAAACCAACCTTCAAAAACACCAAATAACATGCTGGATTCCTAATATGTTGCATTTGCCACACCATTCATTTATTTTCGGATGCGCATGTGTGTCATATGATGCATAATGCAAAGCAAATAAAATTAAACATTATATTTATGTAGTTCATAATTACTATCATAATATTACTTAATTGAGGCAAATATAGCATTTACACGGTATCAAAAAAAACAACAACGAGCGAACGGTCTTATTGGAGCAAATTAATTATTTGATTCAAAATGCGTCACTGTAATTAGAACAAAGCGTGCACACCCTTATCTTGCGCATGGCTTTAACTTTACTTACATTGAAATGTACACAACACACTGATAGTAGAGGAGCACACTCAACACTCAATATAATTTTGACATTTAAATGCGGATATAATAGACAATAAACAATGCATATTTTATTAAAAATATACTTTAAAGCAAATGACACACTCTTTATTTTGTATCGAAGAATTAAATTGTTCTTCACTATACTTTTGTTTGATGGGAATGCTTAGAAGGTCAAAATCGGTCGTAACATAGTGGCATATTTAGCTGCGATATTCATATGTTTTGTTAGATAAATACATCTTACAAAAAAGCTGAGGAAACACATTTCAGACAACAATCCACGCCCTTGTTAAATGCTGAAACACTAGCATGAACACTTCTCTTTTATAACAGCAGTAAATTGCATCAAATGACGACCTGATGCAGATGCAGTGCAGCAAATATTGTGAGCTCCAACATACTTCGCCGCGCATATTACGAAGTAGTGTGTATAGCCATTCCATTCAAGAACATGCTTTCTAAACAGTACAATTAGGCAATTATGGCAATATATCGATGGTAAACATGGACATCGTTATTCCAATTTATAGGTACAAATGTGCTGTTCTCGTTGTTGACATAATTTAAAGTAAACGTACACAACAGCAAATACATTAAATAGGTTTACATGTCAAATTTTAACTAGGCAAGACATTATGCACATATCGTATCAAACTGACGCACTGTTTAATATTGATGAATTGTTGGGCCTTCTTCGTACACGAAAACATAAAGTACACCATCTTGTTATAATAAACATGGTTATGTTTCCTGTTGGTCTTTTATCCGTCAAATCTACAATCGGAAGGATTGTGTTTCCAATTAGTCAGAAAGTTGTGCTTCAAGCGTGTTTATTTTAATGACAATGTTAGTGGCTTCAGAACAATGCACTTTTAGTGTACTTTAGTTGCGACGCGGCATGTCTTTTATCAATGTTATCGTTCTGTATTCTAAGAAATGTTATGAGTTTACTATACCCAAGGCACTCCAATTAAATATGTTTCTCTAAATCGTATAGCGTTCAAATATAACTCCTAGAAGAAAATTGCAACCGAACGAGTATATTTTCATTGAAAAAGATTAAATTTAGCCACCAGACAAAATGCTTCCTTCTACTTGACTTGATTAATACAAGTTATGTAAATCCACGTACGTTGACAGCGTACTTCATATTGCACGAATAATTGTTGATATACAAGCTTAGTACGCCATTAACACAAACCAACAATGTTTAACGTTTTTAGACGATTTTAAACCATTGATTCGAACACATTACAAATCAGTTCGATAAATATAAACAAACAATGTACCAACTGAAGCCGTTCAATACCTAAATATTTTAGCAATTGTTATTGATTAATCGCATTATTTTATATCTGATATCTTATCTCAGATATGTAAGAGTCTTTCAGTAACTACGTCTAGACACATTTTCTGTCATGAGCATAAACAATTAAAAGAAATTCCACTTATAAGTATTTCGATTGTGTAATTGCGGTTAATAATTGTTTCAGCCAACAAAGGAACAAATTATGCCAATAATTCTTACAGCAAGAAAAAGCAATACTAATTTATCATTGATTGAGTTCTGAAGGTACTTTCTTGTTCCGTGTGTATTCGTTTAAATACGCATTACATGTTTAGTGTTTTTACTTTAAACAGCTTTAAATGTGTGATGTGAAAGGCCATCGTTGTGTCAATCAACAGCGTATTGACAACACGTTCAGACATTTCGTTATGGTATGTACGCTTTGCATGTTAATGCTACGCCATACCTATTACCGATTATTTTACGTCTATGAATGTTAATATGTTGATTTAATTATTTCTACCGTAATTTTGTCACATACAGCTATACAGTTGTACATGCCGTATGCATTCGTGTGTACAAATAATATGCAAACAAATGACACGGAACAAGATTGCACTTAGATGTTCAGAGTCTGGATTATTACTAGCGAAATAGGTTACCCAAAACAATTACGAACACTTGTAAAATGTGTATTAAACGAAATACTATGTAATACAACTGAAAAAGCAACTCATGCAACATACTTCTCATTTAGTTCATTTTGAGAAGCAAGGCATTAAACTCAGTTGATCATTTATAAGGACACATGCCCTTAATACGCAGTATACTTGTGTTAAGCGAGCTATCTTTAATTTTGCTAGTGTAACCGCGTTCCACTTTGTCGTCGTTTTTTATTAACTGATTGTAATTTACTTAACCGTTCCTTAAAATACTGTCTAGACGTTGTTCTCTGATTAGATAGTGCGCATCATTTAATTCAATATTACGTTAATGGTCCTTATTGAATGATGTTAACGGTTGAATAGATAACGGAAACGCAGTGCACGCAGTATCAGATCTACTGAAAGGGGTTAATGTCGACGGGATGACAGTACATTAAATCACTGCCTGCTTAGCTTTGGGGAAATGAATACATACATTAATTTTTTATCATCACTTAATACAGCATAGAAAGGCATGAATTTCCATTCAAGCCCGATGGTGCGTCCATATGGCATAAACACATACATATATTATTACGCCTATTTTGATAATAAGGTTGAATTAATAGTATACAAATCATACATAGTCTAACAAAACAAGTAATATAGATTTACAAAACGAGTGCACGAAACAATAAACAATGCAAAGGTCAGCACATAACTTTAAATAAAACGATGTGTTGAGATTAGTAATATAAGCAAAACATCTTGTGATATAACAAGCATATTCAAACATAGAATCAAGTATTTAAGCTACAATGTATTGGTTCTGTTTGTTTTCTTAATTAGAGCTTATTCAACATAAGTACAATTGGCACATTGTTTTTCAAAAACGTAAACATTATTATATGATCACATCGGTAATTATTTCATCCTGATTGGGCTACAGTTTGTGGGACACAAAACATATATTAGGATGCACACACAGCTAATACGTTTTCAGTTCCTTTAAAATTACAAGTGTCAACGTCTTTCTCAAACAATAAATATATTCACCCAAACTTGTTATTGGATACATTGAATTTTGTATAGCTCTTTTTCAGAAATATCGTTATCAACAATTTACTTGTTAATGCAATAAGCATTCACCATTCAATCGTTTCATACATGGTATGTTTTAAAACAAATTGTAGCAGCGTCGAAAGTAAGTGGTCAAATGTAAATGTTTACTAATCGAAATGTATGAATATCATTAGCAGAACAGAATAGTTTATTTCGACTTAAGCATATATATAGCTCATCGTCATAAACATAAATATGCAATAACAGCATACGTTTCAATTAAATATAAAGCAAACATCATTTCGAAAAAAATATCAATTTAAATAAGGAATGAAATAAAACATGTTTTAGTGAGAATGTCACATAGATGAGGTTAATACAGTATGTAAAAATGTAGTTTAATAATTGCAACTCGTATAACATTATTGAAAACTTATTGTTTTTTAGAAACAATATATAATTATATAATTCATATTATTTATGCTACATGTATAAGACATTTTCTCGCATTTTAAAGCCTTTTAAACAAAACATGGATAGTTTTCTAACACTTTTTCCTTTGAACTATTAAGTAGTTCGATAAACTTAAACATATTTGGGCGAAATCTATAATACTTTGGAATTAATGTTTTCCTAACATCTGCATAGTAAGGACATATAAGAACAAAGTGATATTCATCCTCGAAATCATTATGGTTGCATAACACACATTTACGTTGATCTCTAACAATGTTCTTGTGTCTACCCGTTTGAATAAATAATTTGTGAGACGACAAACGTAATTTAGCAAGAATGTTTCTATGTTTTGTATTTTCAAAAATATCAAGATAAGCCGATCTTTCGAATACTGGTTTCATTTCCTTATATAAAACCATTGAACTAGATGATGTGACACTTGTATTCCAGTTAGTGATATACTTGTCTCGTTATCTATTTATAAGCATCGGCATACATTGATTAAAGAGTTCAAAGATTTAGGGAATAGCCATACATCGTTAAACCGGTTTGATAAGAATTTCCGTACTTTTGATGACCAATTGTCTGTGTTATGTTTCCGTTCAATGTCTAATCACAGTGATACAACAATTTGTTTTATAATACAATTACCCTGCTTTACATTATATAATTTCAAACAATATTTAACGATTATGGCATATCTGTTTAAATACAAGGGGCATTGACCAACCTCGGCATATAGCGATACTGAGTTTGTTGACATCTTTGCATTTAATATTCTTTAACAAAATTTACGATGGACGCGCTAAATGTTTTCCGCTTAAATATAACCTCACAGTTATAGTTTAAAATGGATGATACATATGTATTAAATAAATTCATCAGGATGTTTATAGTTACGTTCATGTCTTTTGTTAGAGAGAACAAAGAATGCATTGCTATTAAGGTTTTGCCATACAGTGTAATTGTTACGACCTCAAATGATTCACAGCTTGACATGACAATTCCAAGGTAATTAAAGTTGTTAACAATTTCTATTTCTTGACCGTTTAACGTTTTACTAATTGTTCCCCCTTTTCGGAATACCCTGACCCTAGTTTTTTTTCAATATTAACTGTTCAATTTCACTTATTGCAGTAGGTTGCTGAATTATGTAATTATTCTTGAAGACCCTCCGGAGTTGCAGAAAATAAAGCCGCGTCGGCAGCGAATAATAATAGGCATCGATATTTGATCTAGTGTATTCCGGCGTTTATTCCATTTTGCAAATCGAATTCGATGTCGTTAATAAAGAGACAAAATAATATGGGCAGGTTATCTCCCCCCCCCTCCAAATTCGTCCATGTTACTACTAAATATGTCTGATATGCCAGGCCTTTTTCTGTCTATTTTGAGAAAAAAGTACCTAGCAAAATTGAGATTTTTCGAGTCGCAAAATCTTCCAAATTGGGAAAAAATTTTATTGACAAAAGCATTATTTGTGAAATTATTTTTCTGATTGTTTTTTTCATTAAATCTAATGTTTTCATACATAGGTATTGCCCAAAAATGCTAAGAAAGTATTGAACTGTTTTTACCATGCAACAGGAATTGTCCACTGCTAACGTATGTGTATGATAAAAAACACAGACTTTGTTATGCTTGAAGTTCAAGTAAAATATATCTTGATATGTCATTAAGGATTGTTGATGAATATTCACAGTCGAAGAACCTGCATTCAACTTTTTTTTCCAAAATTTAGTTGCCAAATCATGTCTGAAGGCAACCATTTTTTGAAACACAAAGTAAAGCTGAACATCATAAATGGATAGTATTAAAATGTTAAAAAGCTACAAAGCCTAACGGTAGTGACTCTATATCTGGCAGTCAACTGTTCATCACTTGCTTGCTCAGAAACCTGTTCTGGGGAATACAATTGGCATTCTGACTTAGACTTCTGGGAATGTTAATGGGCGAGTCAGATTCTGGGTGACCCGTAGACTGACTGGCGGTAGTATTTCCCCACAAAAACATTCAGTTTTTGTGTGCCTTTCGAGTCCATGTTTTGTATTTTACTTCGATAGTACTTCGAATTATGCGACATTTTTTAGACTGGGTCCTATTTCCGTAATTTATTCTTTCCAACTACAGTGACGTTGAAAGTTAAACCAGTCCACATTTATTTACCTCAGACCATCGATATCGATTCTCAACCAATTTACAATACTTAATGCGTACACATGGTTATCACGTGTTCAGTTGTATACATACCTGATAATTCTGAATAATCCAGTACTTCAATATTTAAAAGCTAATTCTGACCGAACATGACCGTAAATGTGTCTTAAGAAATGCATAGACACAAGCGGCCGCCATTTTGTCTGAAGTGTCAAGGTCGCAAACTTGCATTATGGAACTATCGATACGATTACGTTATATGCAGAATTTCCATTGGCACGCTAAAACAAGACGCCCGATTATTTAAAACACTGTACCCACCGGCAAACGCATTTTTCGGCTTCGATTATTTCGGTCAGAAATTGGGAAATTGTTAGTGATCATTGGGAAAAAACATCCATATTTGGCATTGCGAATGGGTCCGACTATCGGACCCGTGCGATAGGCAGACAAAGGCCTGTAAGCTACCCATGCGTTTAACCTTTAAATTTACTTCATCGTACATGGATCGAATAAGTGTCAAGAGTTTACCGTCGATGCCTTCATTAATCATCTTACTCTATAATTTACGCGATTGATGACGTCATATGCCTTCCAGTATTATAATATTTTTTATAGCAACAATATAGTTTATCGTTATTCTGAAACGGTTTTTCAATTTAAGCATTTAGGCTAAATATTGCATCGACCGTGCTACAGTTTGATTTAAAGCCGAATTGTGCATCCGATAGAATGTCATTTGTTTCTGCCCATTGTTTAAGAATTTCATTTAATATGCTTGGAAATAATTTCGCAAAACAACTGACTAAAGAAATTCCTCGATTGTTATTTGGGTCTGAAATGACTCCACGTTTATGAATTGGTATTATAATTCCGGATGCCCAGCTGCGGGGATAACGCATTTTATCAAGTATGTAATTAAACAGTAATTCTAATGGCCTGACAATGACGTTGATTGTTTCCGTAAAATATTAATTTATGATATTGTCACTCGCATGAGCTTTATTGTTTTTCAACCGTTGTGTTGCCCTTATAACTTATTCTGTTGATATAGGACTATCGAGTTCGGGGTACGAAGGTTTTGTGTTACGCCTATTATCAAATTCATGTAAGAAAGTATCGGCGTCAAACGAATTTATATTAATGTCATCTTCCTCCGCTAATTTACTGCAATAATCGTGAACTTTCTTTAACGGTATTGTATCTGAGTTTTGTAATGCAGTTTAACGTTTAATAATTTCCCAAACTCACGGGGTGATTTCCTTCTCATAGCATGCATATACTTGCTTTGCTCAGTGTTGCATTTTATTTTTATTTTTTTTTTCCGTGCAAAATTTCATTTACTCATAATATTACATACATACATACGAATATTGTATATTTTTTTATTTTTTTTCCGTGCAAAATTTTATTTACTCATAATATTACATACATGCATACGAATATTGTGTACATTCATACACAGTATTATACATTTCATAAAACAAAGTATTTCATGTACAGCTTTTTAGGTGGGTACATAAATATAATATAAGTAATATACTTGTAGTACATTCAACATACATTCATATAATATTATAATTGTGTTATAGTTCAAGTATTTTACAAAAAAAAAATATAACACAATGTAGTTCATGTATAGCTTTTTTGATGGGTACATAAATGTGATATAATAAATATGATTGTAATACATTCAGCATACATTCATATCACATTATAATTGTGTTATAGTTCAAGTATTTTACATACAAAAACAGAAAACAACACCAGTTTGTACATATATTGTAGCAAACTAAACTAATTTTGAATATAAGTATGTATATCATTTAACATAAAATATTGCACATAAGAGAAATAATTAGAAAGTGCTGAATTGCATTGTATACGAGAAACTGATAATGCAGAGTTTACAACAACGACAACAAATAAATATGTTATAAGCATTATTTATAGTATGTGTTATGATTGGTTATGACATTATATGAGATGTCAGTAAATATTTTAACCAGAGACCATATTTTTAATTCTTCTTCTGATTTATTTGTATTTCTGTAAATTCAAAAGATTGTTTCATACTGATTACAAGTCCGTATTTTGAAGAAATTCTGTTTTTTCGTTGACAATAAAAGATATATCGTTTAAGTTCTAGGAATACTATATTTAAATCATTCATTTTTGGATTAATAATTCCAAGTACTAGATCCTGACATGTAATGTGAATAGGTATGCTTGGTCTACTTCTAAGAACAATATCAACAACAAATTTAATAATTTCCTGGGTATGTGGACAGTACCAGAACAAGTGCATTATATTTTCAACTTCCAAATTACAGAATGTACATACATTATTAGCGGCAATTTTCATTTTGAACATTAGGGATTTTGTCCCCAATATTCTGTGGATTATTCTGAACTGGAGCCATCTGATATAAGTTTCTTTAGTTATATTGAATACAAGTGCATGTACTTTTTTCCATTCAATATTTAAAAATTCTGAATTCCATTTAGTATTACAAGCTGGAATGTCATTGTTTTTAATTAATGTTTTATAAATATGTTTCTCTTCTTGAGGGCTGGTTACTAATTTTGTTATGTAAGTTGGTAATATAGGTCCTTGAGTTTTTTTGTCAAAGTTTGGCAGGTCTTCAAAATTGTCAATGTATTTCTTTATTATGTTTTTTAATCCTTGGTACAATAGAAAGTTTACGTTTGTTCCAACTTGTGTATCCAACGATTCTTTGGAAATAAAGCAGTTTCTTTCTACCATAATGTCTCTCACAAACCGAATACCTCTTGCATATAGACATTTAATATAGATATAGCTATTGCTAATTTTAAAATTATGATTATAAAAAAGAGGCATATCCAGAATGTCATCACAATTCAATATTGGCAGCTTTTCAATATACAATATATAGTTTTTCAAAACATCAAGCAAAAATTTATTTTTTAAGTGCAAGCATATTTTGTCGGCATACAGTTTACCAGTATTGAATACTATTTTAAAATCTATTAACGATCTAGCCAGTGAATAACAATTTCCTTCGCCTGACACTATTCTCTTAAGCCATGTTATTTTTATATAATTTTCAAAAGAACATATATCTACCATATTTAACCCACCTTCGTTATAATCCTTAACAATTACTGTTTTTTTAATTTTGCTTGGTCCTGCCCAAATGAAGTCATAAAAGTGTTGATTTATAGTGTTCATGGTGTCTATGCTTGGTGTTTGTAATGATACAAATAAATGAGTAAGTAAAGGTAGAAACAATGATTTGACAATGGTTATCTTTCCTAGAGGAGTAATGTTTCTGCGATTCCAATGACTTGTTGATCTTTTAATACTTTCGATTTTGTTTTCAAAATTTGACATTACCATTTTATCTAAATTGATATCAAACACTATCCCAAGAACTTTGAAGGTAGTAGCTCCCCATGTCAGTTTGTATTTAGTTTTTATCGATCTAGTACTATATTTCATAGATCCTATCCAAATTAAATTAGTTTTTTCATAGTTTATGTTAAGTCCAGAGTATATTGAGATTTCATGAAGCATATCTAATGTACAGTTAAGAGATCATTCCGATCCGTCCAGAAATAAAGATGTATCGTCCGCAAATTGTGATATTTTATATTGTAAGTCATTTATAGTTATACCTTTAATTTATTTGCTTTCCCTTATTTTAATAGCAAGAATTTCTGCACAGATAATAAAAATGTAAGCACTGATTGGGTCTCCTTGACGACATCCCCTTTCTATACAAAAAGTATCTGACAAGAATCCATGTATTTGTATGGAGGCCATGGTATTGTGCAAGATCAAAAATATCCATTTTTGGAACATTGGTCCAAAATTGAAAAAACTAAAAGTTGTTTCTATAAACTGGAAAGACAAGGTATCGAACGCGTTTTCAAAGTCAATCGTCATAAGTAGCCCAGGAAAACTATTATCTTCAGCATATTTCAAGATATCGTAAAGTAATCTGGTGTTTTCACCAATAAATCGACCTTTAATGAAACCTGTTTGATCTTTGGAGATTAAACTATCAAGTACTGTCTTTAATCTATTTGAAATGGAACCTGATGCCAATTTGTAAACAACATGTAATAGTGTCAATGGTCGTAAGTTTTTCAGGTAACATCTCGGCTTGTTTTCTTTTGGGATACAAGTAATAATTCCATGTTTTTGTGTTATGGACAAGGAATTTGTAATAAAAGCATAATTAAGTCTTCTCACTATGAAGTGGCCTAACTTACTCCAAAATACCTTAAAGATTCCGCAGTGAATCCATCAGAACCTGGATTTTTATCATGTTTCATATTTTTAAGTGTTATTGATACTTCTTCAATATTAAGAAGTCCTTCTAATGAGTCAGATTGCACTTTATTCAATTTAGGTATATTATTATTACATAGATCAGCATTAATGTTGTATTTTATTTCGTTGTCATTTTTATTGTATAATGTTTTATAGAATGAAACAGCTTCTTTTAAAATATCGTTTTGCTCTGTTAACTTAGCCCCGTTTTCTAATTCAATAAAAGGTATCGACTTGTTTGCGTAATGATTAGATTCCAGTGAGCAAACGTATTAAGTGGGGTTTTCTCCATCTTCTAACCATTTAGCTCTAGAGCGAATAAGAGACCCTTTAAGTTTATTTTCTCTCACAGTTTCTAATTCATTTTGTAGCTCACGTAACTGGTCTGAATTAGTTTCAGTTAAGGATTTTTGGAGTATATCAATTTTCTTTATTAAATTTGATTCATGGTTTTGTACTGTTTAGCTTTGTATGATGAAAATGAAATAGTTTTTCCTCTTATTTCCATAAGTAATGTCTCCAGAAATAATTGGTCGTTGATAACAAATTGGATGTTGCTATTGTGGATAGTTTCTATGTTTTCTATGTTGTAGATAGGTATACAGTACTGTAGTTTAATATTTTCTATCAAAGTATTAATGCAATTTAAATAGTCAATATCCTTTAAAAGTGAATTGTTGAATTTCCATAGCCCTTTTCCATGTGCTATATCCTCAAAAATTGTTTCTAGGTCGATGATGGAATGATCTGACTTATAACATGAATCAATAGTAGATTTTCGAATTTTGGATGACAGTTTATTTGAAGTTAGGAAAAAATCAAGTCTAGCCTGTTGTAATGGTGTTAAGCGTCTCCATATATATTGTTGGATAGTGCCATTTAGATATCTGAAAGTATCAATTATATTGGTATCTCTTATAAAAGATTGCAGTGTTTTTCTTGCATTTTTATTATTGTTAATGGATGTGTAATTTTGATAATCTAAGTTGACATCTAAAACACAATTAAAGTCCCCACATATAATATAGTTATCAGTGTTTAAATCTGTTATTTTTTTTAAGAGGTCTGTAAAAAAGTCGGCGTATCTTTATTCGGCCCGTATAATGTACATAGGTAAAACTGTTTGTCATATATGTCAAATCTAAAAGTAAGTAGTTTCCAACAGAGTCATTTTCAATTTTATTTACTGTGATTGGTAAGTGCTTTTTAAACAAAACGCAAATACCTCTTGAAACTAAAATAACATTCTCCATCCCACTCTGAGTATATTTTATTTTTCATATCAGGAGTAAAATGACAGTCTTGGAGACAATAAATATGCGCTTGTTTTGTTTTTAAAAAATCAAAGACATCTCTACGTTTTTAGTGTTATTTAGGCCCCTACAGTTGTATGAGATTAATTTCAGATTATCCATTTTTATACAGATGACAAAGGTGCTTTAACATATGAGTCATAAAACAGGTATCTTGAAACAATATATAAAATACAATAATGATAACTTTTAACTTCTGCATGTTGAAACATAAACAATTCAGCAAATTAAACACAAACATACAATATATGAACAAAAGAACAAAATGTACAAAAGGAGGCTTAAAGTATAATGAATGATTGTGGCTACGATCAAACATATGGACTTATTTACATCAAAATACATAATTTTACAACACATGTAGTATTCTTTACATTTTATTGTTTTGGTGGTGTATTCCTTAAGGTGAACATAAGAAAAGGAAAAAGTGACCAAAACAAAACACGAAAGTCTTTATGATTCACACAAAATCAACAACAACAAAAAAACAAAAACTGAATGCAACAGATTTTGATGGCCAGTAAATTCTGCATTCTTTTCAGAAGTTTCTTATTTTAATATTAAATACATTATGCAATATATTTTTTAAGTGAATGCTTAATTTATCTAAACATATTTTTTTTATAAAATCTACAAATACACATGCTTCATTACAACAAAATTAAATGTGTTTCACATATGATTATAGTAAGGTGCACAACATCCCTGATACAATAAGAATTTACATTAACATTCATATTAAAGACATTACGAAATAATTTTTGACAAGGACAGTTTAATTTATCTGGACGTGTTTTTTACAAAATATATACATACGCATGCTAATTACAAACAAAAACATATGTGTTAATCATGCAATTAAAGCAAGGTACAAAACATCCCTGATAAATAAAGGATTGTCATCAATTTTTATAATGATAACTTATTTTATCTAAACATATTTTTTTATAAAATCTACATCTACGCATGCTTATTACAACAAAAACTATATGTGTTAATCATATGATTAAAGCAAGGTACAAAACATCCCTGATAAATGAATGATTGTCATCAACGTTCATGTGTTGCAGATATCATTTATATTCATTTATAGACAGACGTAACTAAATTACAAAAGCGCATCTAAGCATGCTAATAATTGCGCATATTTAGAAGACAAATTCAAGAACAATATGCAAATTATGTTTTTACAATAAAAATTGTAATAATGTGATTTATTTTCAATAATAAAAGATAATATAGGCGTGGCAGCAAGAAATGTAGATTGCAACCATGGTGGGCAAAAAGATAAAGTATACAAGGACACTAGAGTCCTATTAATTGACCTACATAGGTCTATACTGGGAAGTCAATGATTTAGTCTACATGAACTGCATGCGTTTGTGAAATAGCAATACACTGGGCACAGGTGTATTATACTATGATGTTGATTCTAAGATATATTTTAAACAAAAACTGATTAACTGTTATTACATTCTGTGATTATTTAAATGGTCGAATATTGAAATTTCTTTAGTGATGATAATGTAATTCATATAAACAATAGTACAGCTTAAAACTTGTCAAGCATATACAGAGCGCATATATACATATGTTTTTAGTTGATAAATTGTTAGAATAACAGTAGTGTCAATGTTTAATTGTTTCAGTACTGCAAAGACAGCTGCAAGATAATGTACCTTGATGTACCCCAAGTTATGCAACAACAGTTCATTTTGAACAATTGACCTATAATGTACATATAGGAAAAAACAAATATTCATCCTGAATATACTATGGTATAGGATATAACTACACAGATTATTTAACACAATCCCTTCATATATAATCAATGGGTCTAATTACATTGAACACAATAATATCACAGTAGCATTAATGTATGTTTTTTTAAAGTAGACTTACAGACAAATAAGTATTTCTACTATAAACATTCGATAAATATACCCATGCGTTCATGCCATTGCGTCACCTGTGTATACATTTATGATTTGTTGTGCTACTCAGGAGATAAAACTACCATACGCTTAAGCAATTGGATAAGGACTATGATCTTTTAAAGGTATAGATAGATATAGACTATAAGGGTATACTTTAAAATAGAAGGCAACAATCTATAGTCAGTTTTTAGAGTTTAATTTTAATTTTATTTTCCTATATGTATACTAATAATCCTTTTCCGATATAATCATTTGTCCGCTCGTTTTCATTTAGATTATACTCGTGAATAGCTCATGTTCGTTGAGATTGTTTGGTTTTATATTCTTCGTTAAACCACTTTTGTTTATTTTATTCAGAATCTATAAACCCTTTACTTTCAAGTTTTATAATGCGCTTAAAATACTTTTTTCCATAAGAATTAAAGTAGTTCGAAAAATCTCCCACTAAGATATCCGGATCGGAGTTTGAATCAATTTGTGATAACAACATTTGTTCCAGATTAAGTACATCGCACGAAAATCACGAAGGAAGTCGCATTTTTTCTCCGGTTTCCATTTAAAGTAAACAATCGGATTAATATTACTTCTTGAAACAGCGTTATTCGTGCGGAGAGCAACAGTCAGCGGCGCGTGATTGGAGAATTCCGTGAAATTATTAACGGTAAAATATATTATATCATTTAAATTGGTACTCGCAGTTAATACATAATCAACTACGCTTTCACCATTATGTGTATAGCGCGTTATTTTACTTATATTTTGATCATTATGTAAACGTCCGTCCACAATGCGAATTTAGTCGCTTTACATATATCTAACAGGTAGTCGCCAAATCGATTGGTAATTAGATCACAAGTTGAGCATGGGTTAAGGGTTTAAAAAATCTGGTGTAGTATCAAAATCAGTATCGCTCATATACCTATCATTTTCGATGTAATCGGCTGTATTTCCCGTTCGCGAGTTTGTGTCTCCAGTTAGATACCTTTCCTTTGGTTTGATACAAATTTATATCAATTTCAATAGTTTGAAAAATATCATAAGTATACAAAGAGTGGACAGGGGAATTTTCTTGAGCAATATATACAACACATAAATATGCATCTGATTCAGTATTAAAAACACAGTTTATCTAATGTAAGCCAAACAATGCAATCAATGTCATTTTTTACTAATGTAACACCTTTACGGATAGAGTCTTCAATGTAAATCACAATACCACCACTCGAGCGCTTCGCTCTACGGTGTTGCAATCGTCTGTATGAGTGAATAGAATTGCTATAGCCTTTTAGATCTATGGTAGAGTCTTTATTTGCCCATTTTCAGTAAAACATATAATATCTTGGTAGTTCAGAAAAGATGAAAACTTACTATCAGAGCATTTAAACGTAGTTAGTCCTTCCACATTCGATGTGACAAATTGAATGACATCCTCACTAACGTCCTATTCCTTATACACTTGCTTGTCTATATACAATTTGTATATTATGAGGTACGCCTCCTTTCCCTCGGATCTTGCCTTTTTCATGATGGGTATTAGCCTTCGTCGTACCTCCATCACTTCCCGTGGATACTGCTCGGATATTCAGAAAGGGGTACGTTTGAGTTGCTTCGACTCCTTGTCCGGGTAATATGCGAATTTCGCAACAATTGGGCGCACTTTATTTGGCTGGTATCGGCCTATTCTATGTGCCCTGTGCAGCTTTATATCGGTCTGGGCGTTTTGCACATGCAGCTTTTTTTCTGCAATAAATTCAAAGATTTTTTGTCACACTGTTCTTCTTTCTCCTTAGGTATTTGGCAAAATAACAAATTTTCCTGCATACTCCTGCACTTTAAGTCAGTAATTTCAGCCTGCAATTTATTTTCGTACAGGATCACTGAATCTTCGCGGCTTTGCTCGTGGATTTTAGGGTTGAGTCAAATTCACTCTCTTTTTTTGTTAAGTTCTCTATCATACTCCCACTGAAATCACACGACTTTTCTAATTCCGCTATTCGGGTTTCAAAATTATGCATACGTTGTTCTCTTTTGTCGATTCTCGAGACTATGCCCGATACTGTTTGATGGATTGGTCAAGTTGTTATAGTTTTTTGTCATTAGAATTTAGCATCTCCAAAATTAATGATAAAATGTCCGAGCTTGGCGGCGGCGATTGTGTTGATGGAGGTAGAAACACCTGTCCATAAAACTTAGTCACGGGTGAAGCTTGAGCATTTTTCGCCATTTCGTTCATTTTGTTTCGTGTGTTTGTGTTTTGTTAAACACTTGTTTGAACGTTATCCGGCGAATCTTACGAGGGTTGGCGTTTTCTGGTCATCGGTAATCATCAAAATGTTCACTTTAAACACTTTTTCTTCATTATCACACGTTTTATCCCATAAACTTTTAACTTTTTCGATGTAATTTTATTCCTTTAAAATTTTAACCCGCCATGTTCACGCATGCTCAAATTGAAGCCCATAAGTAGGAGATGTTCTTCTGATATTGCTTCTAAAAAAAGTTTAATATCACACAGTGTATTTAATATACATCATACTGGCACAGTACAGCAAATAACAAACAGGTCAAGTAATGGCGATAATATAAATACTGAAGCTTTAATGTGTATACGCACACTAATTTGCGATTTGTTAAAGCGGGTATATACGATTTTGTCAAATATTTATGAATTTATATAAACTGTGTAAAAAACTTATTATATATATATTTCAATATAAATTAAAATAAAAGTAAAGAAGAACATATGTCGAAAAATGCGAAATAAGCCAGATATTTAATTCTGAAATTGAAAACGGCTGTACAGCCGAATTCGCCAGCATGTATACCATACATGTACGATGTGCATCTAAACTTAGTTTAACGGTTTATTTGAATTCCTGCAACGATATCTATTCATACGACACACGAACACTATCTCCGATCCTAATACAAAGACGAATGCTTCGGTTATTGTAGGAAAATATGTACGTCACTATCGGCTCGGGGCGCTAATTTGTCTTTGCTGCATTTTATGAAATTCGGCTTTAATGTATAATTTTTCTTGCCTATTTTGTGTTATTGTAACATATTTTATCAATATATTACAATTAAACACATATAAAAAATCGTATATACCCGCTTTAAGAATGAATCGAATAAACACACTACGTTTGTACCAAACGTACAAACAAATGGATAGTCCAGTCGCTTCAAGTGCTTTGAAACACATACCCAACCAATTGTTATTATTGCAACATATTAACAAATGACATCATCAAACAATACACACGCATTGTTCTCTCATAAGTCACCTGTAAGTTAAGCATTCCTCATATTTTGTAGACAATAACATAAATGAGCCATCCTTGATGAGTTTTACAGTGTTTTGAAATTAATGTTGAATGTATCGCCGCTATTTCGATTGTCCTTGTAAGAGAAATGGCATTTAAATGCCATAATGCTTTTTGCAGAGTGCTTATATTCGAAATCATTAAGGATATGGTAAAGTTCATACATCGGGCTGTTAGAATTTTTTGTAATCAACGCCTGTTATTTGTTTAACGTTTTCAGTGGTTAATGTAACATTCCAGTCGCATGTAGTTGCCGGATCAACACGGATCGAATACGGAAAAGTCCGCAGTGTGAGCCATGTAGCCTACGTTTGGTGAAACCTTGGAGTGTATCCCAGCATTCCTTCCTCATTGATTTATTTCACTTCTCTCGATGTAAGGCAACGTTTTGATACAACATGTAATTACCAGCAACTTTATTTTGACCGATTTCAATATAAGTGTGATATTGTGCCGTTGAGGGAGAGGCCGGAGTATCCGGAGGAAACCCAACACGTCTAGTATAGTTGCAACAAACAACACAGAGCATGACACGTTATATAAGACATTTAGTTTTTTTTTCTAGTTAAATTTATATAACAGGTCGAAAAGCAACAAGCATATTGAGTTAAATTCACCAGTTTATTCGTCTAAAACTGTTTCGTTTAACTAATCTTAAGTCGAAAATAAAAAAGCATGACAGTAGTCCGCTGTGTACATGTCATAATAGCTATAATAATTAATAAAACAGTAACATTGTTATATAAACGTTTTACATAACTAGTTAAATTATGGTAGAATATATAAATTACTCTGTATATAATAAGTTACTGTTTTACTGTTCTTAAGATCAAAATGCATTTGTTGGATTGGTCATACAATCATTAAATAGTTTGTTTCAATGTTACATCCGTTAAAAAGAGACACATGTTGGCGTAATGTATTGTGTTTTATCGACATGTATTTAATATTTTAGAAGTATTAATAAAACTAAATAAAGTATCATTTTAAATTAAACATTTAAAACCTGTTTTTGTAATAATTTCATTGAGGCCTCGATTCAAACAATTACCGAGCGATAGAGATAAAATTATATTGTATGTTAATAAGTCAAATCATACTCTCCAATTCTTAAGAGATAATAATATGTAGTCCCAACGACTCTACAGTTTGTACGGGTAGGTATTTGATTTGTGAATTGCAGTTTGTTAACAATTCATTATTGATTGTCCAATGCTTTTTTTTATCTGTACTGCACCTTGGTATCAAGTATATTGATTTATTTAATACTATGTATTTATACTAGAAATGGATACTTTCTAATTGATTACTATATGTATTGAGAAATCAATTTCCCGCATTGTTTGGAAGTTATATGAAACGAAATAATCTGTGTAAAGTAAAGTATTAATGAATTTTTAATACATGAATGTCTGTGTATAACCTCCAATTCCTATTTTACACATTTTGTACACACACGCCACTACGTTTCTTTCTCAGTTTTCCATATGCAGTAGTAGGTAATTGAATTTAAAATGAAATTGGTAGAATACAACTACTTTCCATAACTGCAGCATGCGTTTTAGAATCATTTATTCTTCCTTGCGAAATATGTACCTTAAATAGTCTGTTCATTGTGTGTCATTCAATATGTAATATTGAAAAAAGTGTGATTATTCTTAAAGAGACTCTTAAAGATCAAAATTCGTGACGTATAAAAAACACTCTGTAAAGGACTATATAAGTTAACGCATAATTGCAGTGGTCCTTACTTATTCATTATATGCATTTATACAACTTGCAATGTACGTTTTGCACTTCTCTTCTGTATTTGCTAATTGTCCGTTTATTATACTTCGACTGTTCATATGTATATGTTAGTGCTCGGAATAACAAACACATGTAATATATATTTTATAAGGTGGAAGAATGAAACGAAAGCATTATGTTTCATAAGTAATTTTTGCAGAGACAGAGAGTAAACATTGACTCATATCGGCTTATAAAAAATCTGCAGGTTTTAGTACATACATTTAACATATACGTTGTTTATGGAAAATATAATCATATTCTGTGAAGTAGAATATTTAACTGAATTGAAATTATTGTGTTACATGCATATACCGGTCCATCCGTTTATGCAAATGTCGATTGCATATCTTCTCTTGACAAGTGTGCATTTGTGTTGAATAGTAATTTATTATTTACCAATAACATACTCTTAACTGAGCACAATTATCAGAGTTACAATAAACAACCCAATTTGAAACAGTGTAATACCTTGTACTTTTAGTTAGGATTTTTAGAATTGAACTTGCTTCTTTCTAACAAACAATACTATGACATATAACTATATTAACTATTATTCCTGTTGGAGGATCATTTCGTCAGCATGCTTCATTTGGTCTAGCAAATTAATCAAGCAACCATTACTTTTGTACTTACGGAGCTGTGGGTACTACAACACATGTTCAAAGGAAAATCAGTGAGGAACGATGAAACGCTGATTATATACATCAGTATTATTTAAATCAATGGATCCCCACACAAAATAACAACATATATTCATATTGTTATGATATTGAAAATATCTTCGCAGGCAGTCTTTGATCTGGACATGTACTTTAAATAGACGTTTTGTTAAAATAGCTGAACATAACAGTCATTTCTAAGTCGAATGGTTTTGTTATGAACTTGTTTTCTTTTCCACTTTATTTAAATGACGGAAGGGAGACTTCAGTTGAACAATAATCAATATTAATGATATTCCGTTTCGGGCATGAGCCAAACGAATATAAGGATATATATCTTAAAAGGTTGATGCTTAAAACCTATCACTTGCAAATAAAAGAACATTAAAAATGTGTGCTAGAGTGAATAACAAAAGAAAGAATAATAATATAAAATGACAATTTAAATTCAAATTAAGAACAAATGAAAACTTCATGTGATTTAGCAATCAACATTACAAGTTCCCTGACAAAAAAGTATCCGGACTGTATATGCACATATACATATTTAAAGCAAAACAAAGTTACACGTAGTTTCCAACTAGTAATTATATCAGGTATATATATATTCATTAGCGCCTCTAACAAAAGTTCATATGGAACATTTTACGGTTTATTGTTCGATTATACGTGTTAATCATGATGCCATCTCCGCGCATTTATTTGATGATTTATTGGAATGTCGCAATGCAATGTATTGTATCTTGTCCCGAAAACGTAATTGCATACACTATAGATACAGAGGATACTTATTAATGTCAATGTATGTTGGTAACAGTGTATTAATAACATAAATTGCTAGTTTCTACATGTCACACTAATAACATAGCTCGTCGTAATGAGCAAAAGCGAAGCAAAACATGTAGAAGACAGAAGTTTTTTTGCTTATGAGGACAACAGGCATCAGGCATTTTTTTCCTTCGTATCGAACATTTTTGACTAATTTCATTGTAAACAAAACACATATTGTTATTTTTTAAAGTCAGCACTATACAGTAAACGAATACATGTATACATGATTTGACGGTGACACCTATTTTAAATATTATAGTTTTGTATACGTTTTGTCTTGGAAAATACTCATGTCATATTTCATAAGTGTTTGAATGCCAATGTGATATAAACAAACAATTGATCGTTGTGCAAGTGTCCAATGATGTCACCGCTGAAGTACAAACGTATTGTTGTAAGAGTTGAATATTAATCTACTCTTATAATAGCACACTTATTATTGTAAAATCAACAGTATGTCTCTTTTTTATGTGAATGTTAACTATCACATTACTATCATATCAAATAATACTAGTAGATATTTCCTACTTTGTCTTCGGATATGTGTGTGTTGACTGTTTGACCTATAGCACCTATGAACGTTTAAATTTGTTTTTTTTAAATAGATAATTCTGAAAGTAAATGCGTGTGCTTGCAAGTTTTCACAAACTGTTAGAAGTATCATTTTTTATCTCTGATCTTGTTGAACTTTTTTGTATACCTCAATATTATAAAAATAGATACAAGCTGTGAACGTTTAAGAAAAGTTAAGTTTACCAATACATATGTGTTTCTTTATATTATAAAACTCCGGTATTTTACTATTATTTAGTAGGTACATGTGCGTTCTACATTGCTTACGGTAACGAACGCGAAATGAAGATGCTAGTACAATTATGCCGTCATCATTCTTGAATATGTTATTGCAAGGAACTATCTAATTTATTTTGTATACATACGTGATGTCTGCATGTGATTTAAAGGCGAAGATCAAAGACGAAAAATACATATTTTGTTATTTTATAAACAATTAATAATTACCATGACATAATGCACTGTTTTACTGGCAATCCAGCGTCATGGTTTCCGACTTTATCATGCCACTAGTGCACATTCATATTGGCGCTGACATGATTTTTTAAAGTGTTATCGGATACCACATCCGATAACGCTTTTAAGCTCCGGCCATTAACATCATGTTTCAACTCCGTCCACAGTTGACTTTATTATGCTAATGTGCACCGTTCAATGTTTGCTTTGATCCGCCAATACCGAGAACTACTTCTTTGTAGTCGTGGAATGTTGATTACGTCGTTGCAATGTAAACAAACTTTGTCATTTATATTTATTCAGAAAGGCGTTAAGTACAACTTATCATTTCATAATGAAAGGATGAAATGACAATTCATCAGTGGAAAAAATAAATCAAATTAAATGTGGGTCACATTTGCTTCAGTTCAGAATAACACAAATTACAATACAGTTATACTAAACATTGAACTGTACACACATAAACTGAAACGAAGAAATAAGAACACCTTACGCTTTAAAGATGCAAATACTATCCTTTGTGTGTCATTTTTATAAATAGCACAGCAAACATGTGAGTAACATACACAAAACATTAATATCAACAAACAACATACGTAATACTTAATTAGGATGTTTGGCAGTACCTACAATGCCTAATTATACATTAACAATTTAATGTCTAATGTCTCAAATCAAAATTGCATTATAATAATGGTTCTGTTTTTATGACTTAAACCAAACAGGACCATATTGTGTTCACCAGTAGTCAACCTGAAAATGAGATACAGCCCTTGGAAAAAAAACAGTCATATAACGACTTCTTTAATAATAAATAATCTAACTTTTTAAATTATTATTGAACTATTTAAATTAAGATATATAACATTCACGATACTACAAGTAAAAAAAATTATCAATCAACTGTCATAAAATAAATGTGTCAGCAAAATTATTACGTTTCCAAGCTGGGTTTATGTTAAGCTGGGCCGGGATATAGAATGAGACGAAATTGTGGTCGCAATTTTTGTCCTTACAACTACAAAAAAATAAATAAAAATAAAATATAACAAAACCCTTCAGATAAAATGCCAAAATCAATTGTATTATATATATATATATATATATATATATATATATATTTATATATATATACTAGAGTTGCGACACCTTAAGGGGTTTCGCGGGATGGAATGAGTGGGAACTAAACAAATTTGGATTCAAAAATTTTGGGTAAGAAAATGTGGGAACACAAATTTTGGGTACTAAACAAATGTGGGTACGAAAATTTTGGTTACGAAAAAAAATGTGGGTACGAAAATTGTGGGTACAATGGGTCAATGTTAAGGTTTTAGCATGGCGGACGCCGGATGGCGAAAAGACACGACACGACGCGATGAGCTGGCTATGACAATTAAGGGGGCAGGGGATATATTTTTGACCAAATTTCGAGTTCCGAAAGGCCGCAAACAGTCAAATCCATTGCATCAAAACAGAAAGTGACACAAGAAAGCCTTTTTGTGTCAGTGTCATAGCATAGGCAATATACATTGAAAATACAACCAAAGACAAGGCTGGCTTCTTCACTTGTGAAACTATGGCCCTTGATCTTTCCCCCCACCCACCTCATTTTTAATGAAAAATTGAGAAATTTGACCCATTTCATGGCATGCACAGAACATTCAAACAGAATGCAATCCTAGTTTTGGCTACATTACTCACTAATTTCATCCCTGTGCTTTGTTTATTTGCCTAGAAAAGTGTCTCCCATACGTTTAGATTTTTCACAATTTACCTTCAAAATTTTGTTCTGTTTCTGCAGCGTGAAATATTGACTTCCGACAAAAGTGAAAACCTCCTTTTTGAAGATTCAAAATTTCCTTGCTAGGGAGCTGTGGCTAGTTGTAATGTTTTTTTCCAAAATTTTGAGACATTCTTTCTACAACCTAACACAAGAAATACATCTTATAAATACCTAATTGATTTTTAAAGACCATAGGTAACACCTACCCTAAAGATATGTAATTTTCATGGACCCCCCTTTCACTGATATATCCCCTGCCACCCAATACCTCAGGTATTCTCCGAAAACAGCCGAGCGTATATGCATAAGTCGGTGAGTAATACTCAACAAGACTATTGTCAAGCAAATTTGTCCCCTACCGGCTCCACCATTGTCAGAATTTATTTTATGTTTTTATTTATTGCCATTGAAACCAGAATTTTTGACGTAGGAACAAAATGAAATCACGTGCATAATGTGCTTATTGCCATCTATCCATGTTTCAAGTTTCATGAAAAAATATTAAGAACTTTTAAAGTTATCGCAGGATTCAGAAAAGTGTGACTGACTGACGGACCCACAGAGCGCAAACCATAAGTCCCCTCCGGTGAAACCGGTAGTGGACTAATAAAAGCTAGGCACGGTGTATAAAATCAGAACCACTGGGTCGAATCTGCTGAAACTTGGCCACATTATAGATTTATATAGTCCAAACAAGCTACAGAATTAGCGTTTTTGGACCTGACGGCGTAAAACATTAACCAATAATGGACAGCACAAAATAGGTCATTTTGTACAAAAAATGTAAACTTTAAGTGGCATTTAATGACCTTTAGACATCAGAAAATTGCAAATTTTTAATATTCTGCACACTTCGACTTGTTTCTTTTTACAAATTTAGAAGCATTTATGCTTGGGATGTATATAAACCCTGTTATTCAGTGTCAAATTTGGCCAAAAATCACAATACAATCCCAAAAATGGCTAAGCAGCAATGCCCCTTTAACATTATTCCTTATATTTAATTGTATTGTTTAAAAAGATAACTGTGTATATTTAATCATAATGGCTCTGTATATCACACATGATAGGGCACTGCTGGGGCTTGAACCCAGAACTCATCTCACATTGTAAGATGCGTTTTTCAATTAAACTACAATGACTGTATCTTGTGAAGTGGAGCCAACATACACCCACATACCGGTAAGTGAAAAAATCATTCTGTCCATATATTTGTACTGGGCGTTAGTGAAAGTGAAAGTCTTTTTCCAGGTTTTCCCTGATTTCCAGGTTGGCTGGGAACCATGTTTAACTATGATAAAATGTTCTTTAGATGCCATGTGTATTAATATATAGGTCTATTTTTCTGAGATATTAATGAAAATGCCTTTGGGTATGTGGCGAATATTTAAAAAATCTGCAACTTGATATATGGTGCTAACACTGTAAAATTGTATGAGCCCAAATTATAATAGATGAATGCCTATTATGCTTCTCTGCTTATACTATGACGACATGTTCATACAATGCCATTTTTATTAATATACATGTATATGCCAAATTTAATGAAAAGACTTGAAAATGTGTGTCGCAAGATACCAAGTAAGAAAAAAATCAGCATTTTTATGTAGGGTCTTCACACGGTAAAATTATTTGTGCCCAAAATAATAATAGATGAATGCATATTAGGCCTCAATGTTGCTTATACTATGACGACTGGTTCATACGATGCCATTTTTATAAATATCTATGCCAAATTTAATGAAATAGACATGAAAATGTCTATTGCCAGGTACCAAGTAAGAAAAAAATCAGCATTTTTATCTAGGGTCTTCACACGGTTAAATTATTTGTGCACAAATAATAATAGATGAATGCATATTAGGCTTCAATGTTGCTTATACTATGACTACTGGTTCATACGATGCCATTTTTATAAATATCTATGCCAAATTTAATGAAATAGACTTGAAAATGTGTGTCGCCAGGTACCAAATAAGAAAAAAATCAGCATTTTTATGTAGGGTCTTCACACAGTAAAATTATTTGTGCCCAAATAATAATAGATGAATGCATATTAGGCTTCAATGTTGCTTATACTATGACTACTGGTTCATACGATGCCATTTTTATAAATATCTATGCCAAATTTAATGAAATAGACTTGAAAATGTGTGTCGCCAGGTACCAAGTAAGAAAAAAATCAGCATTTTTATGTAGGGTCTTCACACAGTAAAATTATTTGTGCCCAAATAAGAATAGATGAATGCATATTAGGCTTCAATGTTGCTAATACTATGACTAATGGTTCATATGATACCATTTTTATAAATATCTATGCCAAATTTAATGAAATAGACTTGAAAATGTGATTCGCCAGGTACCAAGTAAGAAAAAAATCCGCATTTTTATGTAGGGTCTTCACACGGTAAAATTATTTGTTCCCAAATAATAATAGATGAATGCATATTAGGCTTCAATGTTGCTTATACTATGACGATATGTTCATACAATGCCATTTTTATTAACATATATGCCAAATTTAATGAAATAGAATTGAAAATGTGTGTCGCCAGGTACCAAGTAAGAAAAAAATCAGCATTTTTATGTAGGGTCTTCACACGGTAAAATTATTTGTGCCCAAATAATAATAGATGAATGCATATTAGGCTTCAATGTTGCTTATACTATGACTACTGGTTCATACGATGCCATTTTTATAAATATCTATGCCAAATTTAATGAAATAGACTTGAAAATGTGTGTCGCCAGGTAACAAATAAGAAAAAAATCAGCATTTTTATGTAGGATCTTCACACGGTAAAATTGTTTGTGCCCAAATAATAATAGATGAATGCATATTAGGCTTCAATGTTGCTTATACTATGACTACTGGTTCATACGATGCCATTTATTAAAATATCTATGCCAAATTTAATGAAAAAGACTTGAAAATGTGTGTCGCCAAGTACCAAGTAAGAAAGAAATCAGCTTTTTATGTAGGGTCTTCACACAGTAAAATTATTTGTGCCCAATTAATAATAGATGAATGCATATTAGGCTTCAATGTTGCTTATACTATGACTACTGGTTCATATGATGCCATTTTTATAAATATCTATGCCAAATTTAATGAAATAGACTTGAAAATGTGTGTCGCCAGGAACCAAGTAAGAAAAAATCAGCATTTTTATGTAGGGTCTTCACACAGTAAAATTATTTGTCCCCAAATAATAATAGATAAATGCATATTAGGTTTCAATGCAGGGTTGGCATATTGACCGGTCAATTGAGTATTGACCGGGCCGGCAGTCAATACCCGGTTAAAACCGGTCAATACTGGTCATTACTGGTCTTTACTGGTCGATTAAAAATTGTAGCATTTAAACATTACAAAAGAGCCATTTTATATTAAATCAATAATTATTCTGTAATTGATAAACTTTTTTCTGAGTTATTTATTTTTAAAAAAATCTTTAAAAAGCTGTAAAAAGTTACTTCTTAATTATTTATGGAAACAGCCTCAAATACATAAGGACTAAGGCAATATCTTTATCTCAGTGTATCACATCTGTTACTAATTAGCCGGATTTTACATAAATTCCAGGTTGATAAACACAACAAGGTAAAGGTACCTTGTAGTCGGTGAGATATAATAATAATACAGTTAGTAAGGCTCATACCCTGGGTACGGTAAATATACTAAAACGTACGCGGGAATTTTTTAACACTAAATCGGTTGTTGTCGGCTATTTTGTCAAAATTAATTATGTTTACATTTATGTCAATTTTCTGTTAAATGGCATTTATATTATCAAAACTCATTGTTAAAATCAATAATGTGATTTAATTTTAAATCTTAAATTGTTTAAAGTCGCGTCATTGTATGACGTCGTCAAGTATAATATTTTCCGCGACATCGCACGTTCACTTTTTACCGTCATAGATTTTTTAAAAGAAACATTATTTGGTTTGCAAGGTCCGTTAAATGGGGAACACCATATTCTGTCTTTATATTATGTTTTAACAATTAATTAATGCTGTGTAATTAATATTGTATAAGATATTTCGATATTTATTGAAAATGTTTCAAATTGTTATGTCAATTTTCTGTTAAATGGCATTTATATTATCAAAACTCATTGTTAAAATCAATAATGTGATTTAATTTTAAATCTTAAATTGTTTAAAGTCGCGTCATTGTATGACGTCGTCAAGTATAATATTTTCCGCAACATCGCACGTTCACTTTTTACCGTCATAGATTTTTTAAAAGAAACATTATTTGGTTTGCAAGGTCCGTTAAATGGGGAACACCATATTCTGTCTTTATATTATGTTTTAACAATTAATTAATGCTGTGTAAAAAATATTGTATAAGATATTTCGATATTTATTGAAAATGTTTCAAATTGTTATTTATGAAACCTTTTATTCTAATGAGTGTATGCTATTATATTATACTTTGAATAGCATATCTGTTGTACTATAATCTTATTACTCATTTTTTATTGTTAATTTCATTTATTGTAGAGAATGGTCAATGTTACATCTAGTTGCCAATGCTTGTCGTCAACGTTAGTCGTCAATGCTTGTAATCATTGTCGTCAATGTTAGTCGTCAATCCTTATCGTCATTATACATGAAGGAAATAAAAGCAGAAACAGAGACGTATTCTTGATTACTTGCTTATTCCTACGGCGTCCTCTCAACACTCATACTAAAACGCATGTTGATGCTGATTTTTTAAAAGAGAAGTTTGTTTAAGGTAAACAATATTGTTTTACGTTAATCGGTAGCATGTTTAACGCAGTGTTCTCCAGAAACATCTGAGAAGCCAGTTATATTTTCAAAGTAGCCGGCGATTAAGCAATAAAACATGTGCATTTGCACCATTTCAATTGATATTTTGGGGAAAAGTAGCCTGCATCTAGATTGAATGTAACCGGTGAAATCGCCGGCTGCCGGTGCTTCCAGAGACCACTGTTAACGACATCGGATTTTTGGCGGATATACAAATCAGATACAATCTAATATTTGCGGGTATGTTTAAGTTTATTTACCGTACCCGGGGTACATGTAAGTAAAATTAAGAGTACCCGGGGTACATGTACCGGTAAGTAGTACCCAAGCCGAGTATGATCAATCGAGCCTTAGTAAGTGAGTGATGGTGTATGGGATAACATGCACTGAGGGTGTATATTTTTCACGAACAAGTCAATTGAAGGTGTTAGAGATGCATTGATCCATAAGATTAAAAAGGGTAATTAACCACGAGCTTATTAAAATTAAAATGATGACATTACATTGTACCAGCTGTTTATTGTTGTATACTGTAAGCTTGCAATATTTTAAATAATGTAAACAACTTACCTTGTATTAAGTTGGCACATTGTTGTCAGGTGTAGAAACTTTTTATACTTATTTCTGTAAAGTTGCACTGGCTGAACCAAAAGAATTATGTAGTCGTTTCTAAATAATCACGAAACAACCTACTAATGCTTATATGCTTGCCAGTTACTGAGTTTGTGCATTTCCATTCATTATCGGCCTTGGCAAACAGCGTAGAATCAGATGAGACACCGTGTGATGTCTGCTATTTCGTTACGCTGAAGATTTCCATATCCGCGGGTGTTTTTATGTCAAATGTTATGGTTTTTCAATAGATCGTATACTTATCTACAAAACAGCGAATTAGCGTTCACTTTACATCATTTCTGATGATCTTATTTTGTAAATAATTTCTGAGCGTTAATTCCTACGTTGCTATGTCGTCAGCCATTTTGAAGGTTGGTTTGTTTACTTTCGGTTTCCACTACAAACGAAATTAATTGATTTGCTGCTTGCGTTTATTTATTGATTAAATAATAAATTATTAAACCGTAATAATGTAATTGTCTGAATATCATTTATATTCAAGATATTATCGGATAAATAGAATACCATTCTAATACCAGGGTGTACTTACATTTATCTCGGAAAGCCTAGCCGTGTAAACCTTTCTTTAACTCGTCGCACTCAATACGTTGAATAACATAGATTTATGTCATGTTCATTAAAAAACCACAATGTGCACAAAAGACATGCATGTGTACTACCGATTGATATTCAAACACAATTATTACGCCTTTGTTTATCGATTAAACGCCTAACTGAATTAATAACGCGTAACGTCAGTTTCTTTGTTTCGTAGCAAGATGGAAGCTAGCCTAAGCGCTTTTCATGACGTCACGCGCGCGTGCCCTTTCCCATAAAAAATATTTAAACGCAAAATACTCGAAAACCTGATTTTTCCCAGGTATAACGCCTACGCCAACAGGTAGATCGCATTCTTGTCCATATACATGTCAAATTTCAGCAAACGTGCTAGGCCAGTATTCAAGAGACCCAAATCGCGGCTATATGCCTCAACTTAACGAAACTTAGCCCCCTTTATCATTCGTTCGATTGAACGTCATCAATGATGACGTCCAATACAGCACTCATTCCATATATATATATATATATATTATCAGCTCAATGTGACCAAATTACAATATATAAAAAATATTACAACAAAAATAAATAAACTGAAAAAAACACCACTTTTACCAGAGTTGCGACACCTTAAGGGTTTCGCGGGATGGAATGAGTGGGGAGATCAAATCAAATTGAAAACCGATTATTTCGACCAAAAAATTGGGTACGAAAAACATTTGGGTACGAAAAAAATAAATGGGTAAGAATATACAAATGTGGGTACGAAAACGTTTGGATACGAAAAAAAATTGGGTACGAAAAAAATGGGAACCAAAAAATAATTGGGTATGAAAAAATTTGGGTACGAAAAATTTGGGTAGTAAAAAAATGGGAACGAAAAAAATTTGGGTACGAAAAAAATTGGGTACGAAAAATTTTGGGTTAAAAAAAAAGAGTGGGTACGAAAAAGTTTGGGTACAAAAAAAAGGGTATGAAAAAAAATTTGGGTACGAAAACATGTGGGTACGAAAAAAAATTGGGTACGAAAAAAATTTGGGTACGAAATAAATGGGTACGAAAAAAAAAATTGGGTACGAAAAAATTTGGGTACGAAAAAAATGGGTACGAAAAAAAAATTTGGTAGGAAAAAAATGGGTACAAAAAAAATTTGGGTACGAAAAACATTTGATTACGAAAAATATTTGGGTACGAAAAAAATGGGTACGAAAAAATATGTGGGTACAATGGGTTCATGTTAAGGTTTTAGCATGGCGGACGCCGGATGGCGAAAAGACACTTCATGACACAATGAGCTTGCTATGACAAAACCTCAGGTTTTGTTCGAAAACAGCCAAGCTCATATGCATAAATCAGTGAGTAATAGTACTTATACTCAATAAAAGCTAGGCACAGCGTATAAAATCAGAACCACTGGGCTGAATCTGCTGAAACTTGGTCGCATTATACATTATGGTCCAAACATGCTACAGAATGAGCGCTTCTGGACCTGACAGCGTAAAACATTAACCGATAATGGACAGCACAAAATGGGTTATTTTGTACAAAAAAAAGTAAACTTCAAGTGGCATTTGATGACTTTTAGACATCAGAAAGTTGCAAATGTTTAATATTCTGCACACTTCGACTTGTTTTTTGTTTTTTTTACAAATTTAGAAGCATTTATCCTTGGGGTGTATATAAACCCTGTTATTCAATGTCAAAAATAGCTAAGCAGCAATTCCCCTTTAACATTATTCCTTATATTTAATTGTATTGTTTAAAAAGATAACTGTGTATATTTAATCATAATGGCTCCGTATTTCACACTTGATAGGCCACTGCTGGGGCTTGAACCCAGAACTCATCTCACATTGTAAGATGCATTTTTCAATTAAACTACAATGACTGTATCGTGTGAAGTGGAGCAAACATACACCCACATAAGTAAAAAATCATTACGTCGATATATTTGTCCTGGGCGTTTCCCGACATGTCGCATAACTGTTTACAACAAAAGATGTATACATAGATAAATATACATACATGTAAATGGGAAAAAATGAACCATCTATTTTTAATTTTTGCTTCATATATACACATTTCCTAGCCATGATTTATAATTATATCATGTTGAAATCATTTTTAGACAGAATATTACTGAAACTGCAATAAACAATAAGATGGATAGATATAATGTTTACTTTTATCTAGTACAATGAACAAATGTTCTTCCGATGCCATTTTCACTAAGGTATAGGTATTGAATCCTGATATATATACGACTAAAAATGAACATCTAAACAGCAGTATTTTACATGAAGAGTACTCACAAAACCACAACAATAATACTCAATGAATGGGCTGTCCGAAATCCGAAAAATATGTACACTACAATAACAAGACGTTAATACAAAATATGCACGTTAACATTATTCAAGATATGAAAGCAATATATCAAGGGATATAGGAAATATTTGGGGTGGTACGCACACTTTAACAAAGAGTCAGTGTGCGAATTTCACATTTGAAACCACTAGCCCGTTCGGGCTACCAGATGGAATTTTTCACTAGCCCGAACCAAAGTTTACTAACCCGAACTGTTTATCACAAGTTTTTAAAATAAGTTTATATTTTTGCGGTTCTGGGTAGATTTTATTGCAGGTAGGGTGTAATTGATGAGGATTGCAACTAACAGTTGATCCCAATTAACTGGAAATGTTATTATAATATTTCATTTTCAATGACACAATACGATTATAATATTTATGTATGACGATATTCGTCAATCAATACCTTACATGCAGTCAAGATGCAAAGGTTTATATTCAGTCTGTAAATAATTTTAGATGTCAATTGTCCCAAATTTGAAATCCGAAACATTTAGCCGAAAGTCTTAGGCCGTATGATAAAGCGAATAGAGGGCAGTGTCTCCTCCCCCTAGCTTACTGTTTTTTTTTATAGTCTTTCTAGGTCCAATTCTGGTGAGTACAATGTGAAAATTATCAACCAGACCATCCGTAACATCGCATGTGTATTCATCATTCTAGATATTTTTTTATCAAGAATGTCAAATAAATTAAAATCGACAGATAATACCGTATCCGGAAACAACTGTCCAAAAACAATCAATGTAAGTCCTTGCACGTGAAATAAAATATGCATAACGTTTGACTGCCAAAACTGAAAACCAGTAAAAAGTAACCAAGCAACTACGCTATCAATATATAATTTGGTTGACATATTCTATTAAAATATGATATTGCAATGCGTTAATTCGTCAATAGATCATTACAAATCCAAGATGGCGGACATTTAAAACATTTGTAGACTTGTATGGTTTTCTGAAAGTACAGCAAATTGAACAACCTGGGTAGATCCGCATTTTATTTGCACAGTATCAAAAAAAAATTGTCATTCAAACTCTCGTCATGTCAACATAATCGGAAGGGTGAGGAAACGCGATACGAAGCTAAATAAACCCTCTAAGGTATGGTTCAAACGATGGATGAAAATAATATTTTTGAGCATTTTTAATTTCAAAAGTTCGAAAAATCAATAGCCCAATCGGGCTAGTACCCATTGAAATTCAGTAGCCCGAAACAAGATCAACTAGCTCCGGGCTAGTGCGAATTTCGAACATTGTAGAGTTATCAATAATATGCATATTCTACATGGAAAAAGTGTCATAATTCTTATAAAATGCAAGTGATACAGTTGTCTGCTCTTGTATTTAGGTTGGGGTCATGTTGGTTAAGAAATATGCAAAATATGGAAGCAATATGTCAAGGGACATAGGAAATATTTGGGGTAGTACGCAAACTATAACATTTGCACGCTAACGCCAATGCCGGGGTGAGTAGGATAGCTCCACTTTATATATTTCATATATAATAGTCGAGCTAAAAAGTAAATATACTATATTATTAACAACAAGCTTACCTCAATCACAACTTTAATGCAATGCTTATAACAATAAAGTTACAATGATATTTCATTGATTAAAACTAACTTATTACTATTGGTTGCCTGCACTGGCAACCATCTTTAGTATTTTGGTTGCCCAGATAAAGAATAACGAGCCCAGAAATATGTACATGTGTATATTATACTTTCTTTTAATAAAATAATAGATAATTAAATAAATTTGCTGACATTGCACTACTCAATGTTTGATGTTTTATTATGAGCCTGAATTTAATTATTTCCTATTCCTAAATAATGAATGTTATTTAACTAGTATTGATCCATGGTGGTCAATTGTTATTCAATTTTTATTGCACTGAATTGTTTTAAGCTTTAAAAAAAAAACAAGTTGCCCGGCCGGACTATCAACTTTGGAAATTGAGTTGCCCAGGCCAAAACTACTTGTCCTGGGCTCACGGGAAACCACTAATTTTCATCCCTGTATACCCTTTCATTTTCTGTTCTTCCATCCTATTCTCAAAATGAATTTTAAACCACAATACTTTATAATAACATTTGTATTGAATGCTAACCATATTATGACCCAAAAAACAATTTTACAAACCCGTAATCCAGTCGCAGCGAGTTTTTTTAATTTAGTTTACCATTATCAGTGTTCTCTGTAAGACCGGCAGCGGGCCATTTCGCCGGTTACATTTACTCTAGACGCCAACTACTTTCCCCAAGTATATCAAGTAAAATGTCACAAATGCTTTAGTTTTACTGCATTGTTGCTGGCCATATAACTGGCTACTCAATTTTTTTTGGAAAACACTGAATTATGCATGACAAACACACAAAACTTAAAATCTTAGATTTGTTTTTAAAATAAATTGACACTTACAGCTTGTCGCCATTAAAATCCCAAGATTCAAATAATGTTCCACGAGATACGTCAACAATTGCTTAATCAAATGAATGAAAAATAAAAGTAAAGAAAGCCGGATTTTACATAAATTCCAGGTTGATAAACACAACAAGGTAAAGGTACCTTGTAGTCGGTGAGATATAATAATAATACAGTTAGTAAGGCTCGTACCCTGGGTACGGTAAATATACTAAAATGTACCCGGGAATTTTAACACTTAATCGGTTGTTGTCGGCTATTTTGTACAAATATTAATATATGGTCACATTTATGTCAATTTTCTGTTCAATGGCATTTATATTATCAAAACTCATTGTTAAATCATTAATGTGATTTAATTTTAAATCTTAAATTGTTAAAAGTCGCATCATTGTATGACGTCGTCAAGTATAATATTTTCCGCGACGTTGCACATTAACTTTTTACCGCCATAGATTTTTTTAAAGAAACATTATTTGGTTTGCGAGGTCAGGGGTCAGATCAAAATTCCAAATAGTGCAGGGTCGCACATAATGCTCATAGCTACCATGTGTTTAAGTTTCATGGTTCTAGTGCTTATGGTGTAAGAGATAGTGGCTAGGACAGACGGACAGACTGATGGTGGAGATAACCACAATGAACCTGTTAACAGCCAACTAACGCTGCCAACAAAGCACAAGCTTTACGTGTCAGGATGTGGCACTATCTATACAAACTGCATAAGAAATAACAAGACGCTTAGGGTTTGAGGGACACCAAACCTGATTATGAGTCTTCCACACCTTAAGCATCTTAACCCTTTGCATGCTGGGAAATTTGTCGTCTGCTAAAATGTCGTCTGCTGAATTTCTAAAATTAGCATTTTCTTCGATTTTTTATCAAAGAATACTATCAGAATAGCAAACAGTTTGGATCCTGATGAGACGCCACGTTGTGTGGCGTCTCATCTGGATCCAAACTGTTTTCAAAGGCCTTTAAAATTCGGTTCCCGCACTGAAAGGGTTAAATATACTTATTTGCTTGTGTACATGTACCTGATAATAAATTATTATTATTACCTGTTTTGGCATCAACAAGCTTTATCAATTGGCCCTTAAATTTTGCACATAAACGCTACACGATCAACCAATATGCCTTTTCATTTCAAGTTGGAAAGCAATTTAGCCCTTATTCGGCCATAATAGGGTGGAGGATCGATTTAAAATACAACTATTCCAGATACAAAAATATTAATTCATTTATTTAATGCACTTATTTTCTTCATTTTTGCTACGAAATGACCAGTCATATTTTGCACTAGCAGATAATATTTCTTTTTTTACATATGAAAGGTAAAAAGAAATTCAAGCAGCATTTTATAATATAAATTTAAAAATGCACTAAATCATGCACTTAAAAACAATATTATTGTGATTCTGTTATTTATAATCATATTAATAATGCCTCATTTTTCTCCATTTTATGGTTTACTATCTATTTTTCCCAATTTTATGGTTTATCTTGCTTATTTTCTGAATTGAAAAGGCACTGGCTTAAAAAAACTGTCTATGCATGTAACTGTATATTGAAATCTCATTATGAGTGATTATAAATGCATGATAAAATTCTAACATGTTATGTTATAGATAAATCTATATTGTTTGTAATTTTTCCTAAACATTATTAGCCACCGTTGTGGTCAAACATATTTTTTTGTTTTATTAATGACGTTGTTTCACAGATTACTGTAACAGAGCTACAAATTAGGTGCGCATTTGTGTAAATACCCAATGTAAAATTGCCGATTACGCATAGAAAAATAAAACCATGCGTTCCGAAACCCAATTGAAATTGTCGATTAGGCATATCATATTTTTCCTTTGCATATTGAGTAAATCTGTCCCGGAAATACCCTGGTCCGAAATACCCGGATTCTTTCCGCTTTGTCCAAGCGCTTTCAGTATACGTGTTATTGTTGTGAAAATGTAGATGTTAATGTTATACTTGTTATGTACAAACTGACTTAAAATAAAATTTGTATTTGTATATTTGTATACCATGTGCTCAAGTGTTTTCAAATTCAGAATGACATTTCCCGGTATTTTAGAATATTCTGGCTTGTGTTGTTAACAAATTGTAGTGTAAATACAAACTCAAAGTAAATATTTAAAACTACCTGATTCACACTGAAATCAGTTTTATAATCCACCAGACGTATGTTGTTAATCACAAATAATAGATTTCAGAAAACAAAGGTAATGTTTACAATATCAGCAAAAGATGTCAAGGATGATCCAACAGTATCCAAATGAAAACTAGTCTTGGACAAAGCGACAATGGCTTCAAAATTGTGAATTTCAGACTGATGAGAGTTATTTTCATCTATTGTTAAATGCATTTGAAACATTTAAACCTTAAAATATTCCTCGATGCAGTAATTTATATTCATTCACCAATATATGTAGAAATGTATCCAAGAAAATTAGTATTCTTTGATTTATAGCGTGACATAAATATGTTACGACTCTGGTTGACTTTCGATACAGAGTTGGCTTCAGAGTACAGGTATGTCAATACCATATAAATTGTACGCTTAAGTTTCTTTAGCTAATATTTTTCTAATGTTGACAGACCATTGACATTGCTGGGGTTTGTTGATTTAAAGACTTATTATCATCACGGGCAGAACAACATTATAGACATTAAACAGCGCGTCATTAAGTAGACAACAGCTGCACAACTGTATGGTAAAAGGTAAATATGTATCTTAATAATTATGTTGACAACTAGCTTACGTAGCAACGTCCGAAAATATGAAATATCCGACATGTATTTCAATATTTAAAATTCAAGATATAATGACGACTGAACTGTTTTACTTTTAGGAAAAAACGGTAAAACTATGTTGAAAATGAAACACAACAAACTAAATACTTATCTGTTACGGCTAAACGACTAATTATCCCAATATAACACTGTCATTGAATCGCACATTTCAATTATAATTATTCCCCTTGAAAGTTAATGCATATTGATATAACGAATTCATCAAACGTTATCAAACATTAGTAATTTGAATTGCATCGGATTCGCACAATATTATGTGGATGTAAATCCGATCCGGTTGTTGTTTATGTGTCAAGCTCATTTTGTCAGTGACTGAGTAAGATATAATAAATTTCTTCCGTAGTAAAATCTACTGTAAAGTACACAATGATACTTACGTAATTCTGTCGTATCCGTCTGAATAAACATCCGCTGCACAAAATATAGACATTTGTATTAATGATAATTAAACACAATCATATTTTCTGTGTTTATTGAATTAATAACACTGAGTTTCTTTGTCGCGTTACAAGATGGCGGATGTCTAACGCTGTTTGTGAAGTGACGTCACAATGTTTATCTGTGCGCGTGCCCTTTCCCATAAAAGTATTTAAACACAAAATACTCGAAAACTTGATTTTTGCCAGGTATAACGCCTATGCCAACAGGTAGATCGCATTCTTGTCCATATACATGTCAAATTTCAGCAAACGTGTTCGGCCAGTTTTCAAGGCGCTCAAATCGCGGCTATATGCCTCAACTTAACGAAACTTAGCCCCCTTTATCATTCGTTCGAATGAACGTCATCAATGATGACGTCCAATACATCACTCATTCCATATAAAGAAATAATTAAGAATTACTTTAAACTTAAAACATTTGTATTATACTAGACTTGCGACACCTTAAGGGTTTCGCGGGATGGAATGAGTGGAGAGATGAAATCAAATTGAAAATCGATTATTTCTAAAAAAAAATGGTACGAAAAAATATGCGGGTAGGAAAAAAAAAACAAATTTGGGTACGAAAACAAATTTGAGTACGATAAAAAGGGTACAAACAAAATAAGGGAACGAAAAAACTATTTTGGTACGAAAAAAATGGGTACAAATAAAAAATAAGGTACGAAAAAATTTGTGTACGAAAAAAAAATGAGTACGAACAAATGGGTACGAAGAAATTTGGGTACGAACAAATTTGTGTACGAAAAAATTGGGTACAAAAAAATGTGGGTACGAAAAAAAAATTGGTTATGAAAAAAAATTAGGGTACGAAAAACTATTTGGGTACGAAAAAAAGGTTCAAATAAAAATTTGGGTACAAAAAAAATTGGGAACAAAACGAATTTGGGTACGAAAAAAATTTGAGTACGAACAAATGGGTTCAAAGAAATTTGGGTTCGAACAAATTTGTGTAAAAAAAAATTGGGTACGAAAAAAAATTTGGTTATGAAAACCTATAGGGAACGAAAAAATTAGGGTACAAAAAACTATTTGGGTACGAAAAAAAAGGGTACATATATAAATTTGGGTACAAAAAAAATTGGGTACGAAACAAATTTGTGCACCGACGGACAGACGAAGCGGCGACTATATACTCCCCCTAAAAAATTTGGGGGGGGGAGCATAATAAACAAGTTATGGCAATTTAAAGGTGGTACGCAAACTTAATAATAGATTTATCAATTATATGCTTATTCTAAGTGAAAACAAGGGACAAAATTGTCACAAAACCAGGTTTTCATTGTGAAAAAAAAATCTGATAAAGGGAGAAAACTCAAACTGAACTTTTGAAATGACCAAAAAAAATTAACCCCCTTTGAAAGTTTTTTTTTTTTTTTAAATCTATTTTTAGTCGTGGCGGCCTTGACATTGGAGATATTGACGTGATTCTTTCGTGGGACACACCGTCCCATGATGGTGAACAAATGTGCCAAATGATTTTAAAATCTCACAATGAATGACATAGTTATGGCCAGGACAAGCTCATTTATGGCCATTTTTGACCTTTGAACTCAAAGTGTGACCTTGACCTTGGAGATATCGACGTAATTATTTCGCGCGACACACCCTCCAATGATGGTGAACAAATGTGCCAAATGATTTTAAAATCTGACGATGAACGACATAGTTATGGCTCGGACAAGCTCATTTATGGCCATTTTTGACCTTTGAACTCAAAGTGTGACCTTGACCTTGGAGATATCGACGTAATTATTTCGCGCGACACACCGTCCAATGATGGTGAACAAATGTGCCAAATGATTTTAAAATCTGACAATGAACGACATAGTTATGGCCCGGACAAGCTTATTCCGCCAGCCCGCCAGCCAGCCCGCCCGCATTCGCCAATCTAATAACCAGTTTTTTCCTTCCGAAAACCTGGTTAAAAAGGCCATAATTGTTACAAAATGCTTGATACAGTTATCTGCTCTTGTTTATACATTGGGGTCATGTTGGTTAATAAGCAAAATACATGGTGTATGAACGCAATATGTCAAGGGACATGCATATTATTCTAAGTGAAAAAGGGCCTAATTCTGTTAAAATGCTTGATACAGTAAATGAGTTGTCTGCTCTTGTTTATAGATTGGGTTTATGTCGGTAATGAAGTATGCAAAATATAAAAGCAATATGTCAATGGACATAGGAAATATATTTGAGGTGGTACGCAAACATTCCAATGCGCAAGCCGACGCCGGGTTGAGTAGGATAGCTCGACTATATATATTTCATACATAACAGTCAAGCTAAAATGTAAATATACCATAAACAACAGGCTAACCTCAATCACAACTTTAATGCAATGCTTATAACAATAGAGATACAATGATATGCCAGGGATTGAAACTAACTGTTTACTATTGTGGGCAACCATCTTTAGTATTTTGGTTGCCCAGATAAAGAATAACGAGCCCAGAAATATGAACATGTGAATATTATACATTCTTTTAATAAAATAATAGATAATTAAATACATTTGCTGACAACACATGTTCAATGCATGATGTTTTATTATGAGCCTGAATTGAATCATGTCCTATTCCTAAATAATGAATGTTATTTAACTAGTATTGATCCATGGTGATCAATTGTTTTTCAATTTTTATTGCAGTGAATTGTTTTAAGCTTTAAAAAAAAGAAGTTTACCAACTTTTGAAATTGAGTTGCCCAGGCCAAAATCTACTTGCCCCGGGTTCATGGTAAACCACTTATTTCCATCCCTGTATGCTCTTCATTTTCTGTTCTTCCATCGCATTCTCAAAATTAAATTTAAAGCCGATATTTTTTAATAACATTAGTATGAATTACTAACCATTATCACCCAAAAAACAATTTTACAAAGCTGTAATCCCGTCGTAGAGATTTAGTTTACTATTATCAGTGTTCTCTTTAAATACCGGCTGCTAGCGATCTTGCCGGTTACATTAACTCTTGATGCCGGCTACTTTTCCCAAATATATCAAGTAAATGTCACAAATGCTTTGGTTTTACTGCATAGTTACCGGCCATATAACTGGCTACTCAAATTTTTCTGGAAAACACTGAACTATGCATGACAAACACACAAAAATTAAATACATCTTAGATTCATTGTAAAAAATAAATTGACACTTCCAGCTTGTCGTCACTAAAATCCAAAGATTCAAATAATTTTCCACGAGATACGTCAACAATTGCGTAATCAAATGAATGAAAAATAAAAGTAAAGAAAGCCGGATTTTACATAAATTTCAGGTTGAAACACAACAAGGTAAAGGTAGTCGGTGAGATATAATAATAATACAGTTAGTAAGGCTCGTACCCTGGGTACGGTAAATATACTAAAACATACCCGGGAATTTTAACACTAAATCGGTTGTTGTCGGCTATTTTGTAAAAATTAATTATGTTTACATTTATGTCAATTTTCTGTTAAATGGCATTTATACAATGTATTATCAAAACTCATTTTTACAATCATTAATGTGATTCAATTTAAAATCTTAAATTGTTTAAAGTCGCGTCATTGTATGACGTTGTCAAGTATATTTTCCGCGATGTCGCACGTTCACTTTTTACCATCATAGATTTTTTTAAAGAAACATTTTTTGGTTTGCGAGGTCCGTTAAATGGGGAACACCATATTTGGTATTTATATTATGTTTTAACAAATAATTCATGCTGTGTAATAAATATTGTATAAGATATTTCGATATTTATTGAAAATGTTTCAAATTGTTATTTATGAAACCTTTTATTCTAATGAGTGTATGCTATCATATTATACTTCGAATAGCAGATCTGTTGTACTATAATCGTATTATTCATTCTTTATTGTTAATTTCATTTATTGTAGAGAATCGTCAATGTTACATCTAGTCGCCAATCCTTGTCGTTAGTGTTAGTTTTCAATGCTTGTTAGCATTGCCGTCAATGTTAGTCGTCAATCCTTATCGTCATTATACATGAAGGAAATAAAAGCAGAAACAGAGACGTATTCTTGATTACTTGATTATTCCTATGGCGTCCTCTCAACACTCATACTAAAAAGCATGTTGATGCAGATTTTTTTTAAAGAGAAGTTTCTTTAAGGTAAACAATATTGTTTTACTTTAATTGCTAGCATGTTTAACGACATCGGATTTTTGGCAGATATACAACTCGGATACAATCTAATATTTGCGGGTATGTTTAAGTTTCTTTACCGTACCCGGGCTACATGTAAGTAAAGTTAAGAGTACCCGGGGTGCATGTACCGGTAAGTAGTACCCGAGCCGAGAATGTCAATTGAAGGTGTAAGAGATGCATTGAACCATAAGATTAAAAAGGGTAATTAACCACGGGCTTATTAAAATTAAAACGATGACATTACATTGTACCAGCTGTTTATTGTTGTATACTGTAAGCTTGAAATATTTTAAATAATGTAAACAACTTACCTTGTATAAAGTTGGCACATTGTTGTCAGGTGTAGAAACTATTATACTTATTTCTGTTAAGTTGCACTGGCTGAACCAAAAGAATTATGTAGTCGTTTCTAAATAATCACGAAACAATCTACTAATGCATATATGCTTGCCAGTTGCTGAGTTTGTGCATTTCCATTCATTATACTATCGGCCTTGGCAAACAGCGTAGACTCAGATTAGACGCCGCATGATGTCTGCTATTTGATACGCAGAAGATTTGCATATCCACGGGTGTTTTATGTCAAATGTTATGGTTTTTCAATAGATCGTATACTTATCTACAAAACAGCGAATTAGCGTTCACTTGACATCATTTTTAATTATGTTATTTTGTGAATACTTTCTCGCGATCTTTTCGCCTTTGGTCGACGCCGTCTGCTATTTCAAACGATGAAGATTTCCATATCCACTGGCGTTTTTTTATGTCAAATGTTAGTGTTTTCCAATGGATCGTATACTTATCTACAAAACAGATAAGTAGCGTTCACTTTACATCGTTAAAGATGATGTTTTTTTGTAAATACTTTCTAAGCGTTCATTCTGACGAAGTCGACCATTTTGACGGGTGTGAAGAAATACCGAATTTCCCGTAATTACCAAAATCCCCAGAAATCCACGAGATCCCACGAAATCCCCATTAATATTGATTGTGTATTGAAAAACTGCGTATTTTAATATAGATCGTTGCGAAATACAGTGAAATCACTAATGAAACATTGTTTTATCAAAGTTTGATTTCGGGGATTTCGGTAGGACTTCGGTATATCCACATACCGCATTTTGTATTTCCGGTTATGTAAAACTTGCGAAACTTTTTCGTGATTTAATCAAAAACTATATTTTTCCCAGGTATAACGCCTACGCCAACAGGTAGATCGCATTCTTCTTCATGTACATGTCAAATTTCAGCAAAAGTTGCCGACCAGTTTTCAAGCGCCTCAAATCGCGGCTATATGCACCAACTTAATGAAACTTAGCCCCCTTTATCATTCGTTCGAATGAACGTCATCAATGATGACGTCCAATACATCACTCATTCCATACCAGAGTTGCGACACCTTAAGGGTTTCGCGGGATGGAATGAGTGGGGAGATCAAATCAAATTGAAAACCGATTATTTCGACCAAAAAATTGGGTACGAAAAACATTTGGGTACGAAAAAAATAAATGGGTAAGAATATACAAATGTGGGTACGAAAACGTTTGGATACGAAAAAAAATTGGGTACGAAAAAAATGGGAACCAAAAAATAATTGGGTATGAAAAAATTTGGGTACGAAAAATTTGGGTAGTAAAAAAATGGGAACGAAAAAAATTTGGGTACGAAAAAAATTGGGTACGAAAAATTTTGGGTTAAAAAAAAGAGTGGGTACAAAAAAGAGTGGGTACGAAAAAGTTTGGGTACAAAAAAAAGGGTATGAAAAAAAATTTGGGTACGAAAACATGTGGGTACGAAAAAAAATTGGGTACGAAAAAAATTTGGGTACGAAATAAATGGGTACGAAAAAAAAAATTGGGTACGAAAAAATTTGGGTACGAAAAAAATGGGTACGAAAAAAAAATTTGGTAGGAAAAAAATGGGTACAAAAAAAATTTGGGTACGAAAAACATTTGATTACGAAAAATATTTGGGTACGAAAAAAATGGGTACGAAAAAATATGTGGGTACAATGGGTTCATGTTAAGGTTTTAGCATGGCGGACGCCGGATGGCGAAAAGACACTTCATGACACAATGAGCTTGCTATGACAAAACCTCAGGTTTTGTTCGAAAACAGCCAAGCTCATATGCATAAATCAGTGAGTAATAGTACTTATACTCAATAAAAGCTAGGCACAGCGTATAAAATCAGAACCACTGGGCTGAATCTGCTGAAACTTGGTCGCATTATACATTATGGTCCAAACATGCTACAGAATGAGCGCTTCTGGACCTGACAGCGTAAAACATTAACCGATAATGGACAGCACAAAATGGGTTATTTTGTACAAAAAAAAAGTAAACTTCAAGTGGCATTTGATGACTTTTAGACATCAGAAAGTTGCAAATGTTTAATATTCTGCACACTTCGACTTGTTTTTTGTTTTTTTTACAAATTTAGAAGCATTTATCCTTGGGGTGTATATAAACCCTGTTATACAATGTCAAAAATAGCTAAGCAGCAATTCCCCTTTAACATTATTCCTTATATTTAATGGTATTGTTTAAAAAGATAACTGTGTATATTTAATCATAATGGCTCCGTATTTCACACTTGATAGGCCACTGCTGGGGCTTGAACCCAGAACTCATCTCACATTGTAAGATGCATTTTTCAATTAAACTACAATGACTGTATCGTGTGAAGTGGAGCCAACATACACCCACATAAGTGAAAAAATCATTACGTCGATATATTTGTCCTGGGCGTTTCCCAACATGTCGCATAACTGTTTACAACAAAAGATGTATACATAGATAAATATACATACATGTAAATGGGAAAAATTGAACCATCTATTTTTAATTTTTGCTTCATATATACACATTTCCTAGCCATGATTTATAATTATATCATGTAGAAATCATTTTTAGACAGAATATTACTGAAACTGCAATAAACAATAAGATGGATAGATATAATGTTTACTTTTATCTAGTACAATGAACAAATGTTCTTCCGATGCCATTTTCACTACGGTATAGGTATTGAATCCTGATATATATACGACTAAAAATGAACATCTAAACAGCAGTATTTTACATGAAGAGTACTCACAAAACCACAACAATAATAATCAATGAATGGGCTGTCCGAAATCCGAAAAATATGTACACTACAATAACAAGACGTTAATACAAAATATGCACGTTAACATTATTCAAGATATGAAAGCAATATATCAAGGGATATAGGAAATATTTGGGGTGGTACGCACACTTTAACAAAGAGTCAGTGTGCGAATTTCACATTTGAAACCACTAGCCCGTTCGGGCTACCAGATGGAATTTTTCACTAGCCCGAACCAAAGTTTACTAACCCGAACTGTTTATCACAAGTTTTTAAAATAAGTTTATATTTTTGCGGTTCTGGGTAGATTTTATTGCAGGTAGGGTGTAATTGATGAGGATTGCAACTAACAGTTGATCCCAATTAACTGGAAATGTTATTATAATATTTCATTTTCAATGACACAATACGATTATAATATTTATGTATGACGATATTCGTCAATCAATACCTTACATGCAGTCAAGATGCAAAGGTTTATATCCAGTCTGTAAATAATTTTAGATGTCAATTGTCCCAAATTTGAAATCCGAAACATTTAGCCGAAAGTCTTAGGCCGTATGATAAAGCGAATAGAGGGCAGTGTCTCCTCCCCCTAGCTTACTGTTTTTTTTTATAGTCTTTCTAGGTCCAATTCTGGTGAGTACAATGTGAAAAATTATCAACCAGACCATCCGTAACATCGCATGTGTATTCATCATTCTAGATATTTTTTTATCAAGAATGTCGAAAATAAATTAAAATCGACAGATAATACTGTATCCGGAAACAACTGTCCAAAAACAATCAATGTAAGTCCTTGCACGTGAAATAAAATATGCATAACGTTTGACTGCCAAAACTGAAAACCAGTAAAAAGTAACCAAGCAACTACGCTATCAATATATAATTTGGTTGACATATTCTATTAAAATATGATATTGCAATGCGTTAATTCGTCAATAGATCATTACAAATCCAAGATGGCGGACATTTAAAACATTTGTAGACTTGTATGGTTTTCTGAAAGTACAGCAAATTGAACAACCTGGGTAGATCCGCATTTTATTTGCACGGTATCAAAAAAAAATTGTCATTCAAACTCTCGTCATGTCAACATAATCGGAAGGGTGAGGAAACGCGATACGAAGCTAAATAAACCCTCTAAGGTATGGTTCAAACGATGGATGAAAATAATATTTTTGAGCATTTTTAATTTCAAAAGTTCGAAAAATCAATAGCCCAATCGGGCTAGTACCCATTGAAATTCAGTAGCCCGAAACAAGATCAACTAGCTCCGGGCTAGTGCGAATTTCGAACATTGTAGAGTTATCAATAATATGCATATTCTACATGGAAAAAGTGTCATAATTCTTATAAAATGCAAGTGATACAGTTGTCTGCTCTTGTATTTAGGTTGGGGTCATGTTGGTTAAGAAATATGCAAAATATGGAAGCAATATGTCAAGGGACATAGGAAATATTTGGGGTGGTACGCAAACTATAACATTTGCACGCTAACGCCAATGCCGGGGTGAGTAGGATAGCTCCACTTTATATATTTCATATATAATAGTCGAGCTAAAAAGTAAATATACTATATTATTAACAACAAGCTTACCTCAATCACAACTTTAATGCAATGCTTATAACAATAAAGTTACAATGATATTTCATTGATTAAAACTAACTTATTACTATTGGTTGCCTGCACTGGCAACCATCTTTAGTATTTTGGTTGCCCAGATAAAGAATAACGAGCCCAGAAATATGTACATGTGTATATTATACTTTCTTTTAATAAAATAATAGATAATTAAATAAATTTGCTGACATTGCAATACTCAATGTTTGATGTTTTATTATGAGCCTGAATTTAATTATTTCCTATTCCTAAATAATGAATGTTATTTAACTAGTATTGATCCATGGTGGTCAATTGTTATTCAATTTTTATTGCACTGAATTGTTTTAAGCTTTAAAAAAAAAACAAGTTGCCCGGCCGGACTATCAACTTTGGAAATTGAGTTGCCCAGGCCAAAACTACTTGTCCTGGGCTCACGGGAAACCACTAATTTTCATCCCTGTATACCCTTTCATTTTCTGTTCTTCCATCCTATTCTCAAAATGAATTTTAAACCACAATACTTTATAATAACATTTGTATTGAATGCTAACCATATTATGACCCAAAAAACAATTTTACAAACCCGTAATCCAGTTGCAGCGAGTTTTTTTTATTTAGTTTACAATTATCAGTGTTCTCTGTAAGACCGGCAGCGGGCCATTTCGCCGGTTACATTTACTCTAGACGCCAACTACTTTCCCCAAGTATATCAAGTAAAATGTCACAAATGCTTTAGTTTTACTGCATTGTTGCTGGCCATATAACTGGCTACTCAATTTTTTTTGGAAAACACTGAATTATGCATGACAAACACACAAAACTTAAAATCTTAGATTTGTTTTTAAAATAAATTGACACTTACAGCTTGTCGCCATTAAAATCCCAAGATTCAAATAATGTTCCACGAGATACGTCAACAATTGCTTAATCAAATGAATGAAAAATAAAAGTAAAGAAAGCCGGATTTTACATAAATTCCAGGTTGATAAACACAAGGTAAAGGTACCTTGTAGTCGGTGAGATATAATAATAATACAGTTAGTAAGGCTCGTACCCTGGGTACGGTAAATATACTAAAATGTACCCGGGAATTTTAACACTTAATCGGTTGTTGTCGGCTATTTTGTACAAATATTAATATATGGTCACATTTATGTCAATTTTCTGTTCAATGGCATTTATATTATCAAAACTCATTGTTAAATCATTAATGTGATTTAATTTTAAATCTTAAATTGTTAAAAGTCGCATCATTGTATGACGTCGTCAAGTATAATATTTTCTGCGACGTTGCACAATAACTTTTTACCGCCATAGATTTTTTTAAAGAAACATTATTTGGTTTGCGAGGTCAGGGGTCAGATCAAAATTCCAAATAGTGCAGGGTCGCACATAATGCTCATAGCTACCATGTGTTTAAGTTTCATGGTTCTAGTGCTTATGGTGTAAGAGATAGTGGCTAGGACAGACGGACAGACTGATGGTGGAGATAACCACAATGAACCTGTTAACAGCCAACTAACGCTGCCAACAAAGCACAAGCTTTACGTGTCAGGATGTGGCACTATCTATACAAACTGCATAAGAAATAACAAGACGCTTAGGGTTTGAGGGACACCAAACCTGATTATGAGTCTTCCACACCTTAAGCATCTTAACCCTTTGCATGCTGGGAAATTTGTCGTCTGCTAAAATGTCGTCTGCTGAATTTCTAAAATTAGCATTTTCTTCGATTTTTTATCAAAGAATACTATCAGAATAGCAAACAGTTTGGATCCTGATGAGACGCCACGTTGTGTGGCGTCTCATCTGGATCCAAACTGTTTTCAAAGGCCTTTAAAATTCGGTTCCCGCACTGAAAGGGTTAAATATACTTATTTGCTTGTGTACATGTACCTGATAATAAATTATTATTATTACCTGTTTTGGCATCAACAAGCTTTATCAATAGGCCCTCAAATTTTGCACATAAACGCTACACGATCAACCAATATGCCTTTTCATTTCAAGTCGGAAAGCAATTTAGCCCTTATTCGGCCATAATAGGGTGGAGGAACTATTTAAAATACAACTATTCCAGATACAAAAATATGAATTCATTTATTTAATGCACTTATTTTCTTCTCTTTTGCTACGAAATGACCATAAACCAGCTTTCCAAGTCATATTTTGCACTAGCAGATGATATTTCTTTTTTTACATATGAAAGGTAAAAAGAAATTCAAGCAGCATTTTATAATATAAATTTTAAAATGCACTCAATCATGCACTTCCAAACAATATTATTGTAATTCTGTTATTTATAATCATATTAATAATGCCTCATTTTTCTCAAGTTTATGGTTTACTATCTATTTTTCCCAATTTTATGGTTTATCTTGATTATTTTCTGAATTCAAAAGGCACTGGCTTAAAAAAAAATGTCTATGCATGTAACTGTATATTGAAATCTCTTTATGAGTGATTATAAATGCATGATAAAATTCTAACATGTTATGTAATAGATAAATCTATATTGTTTGTATTTTTTCGTAAACATTATTAGCCACCGTTGTGGTCAAACATATTTTTTTGTTTTATTAATGACGTTGTTTCACAGATTACTGTAACAGAGCTACAGATAAGGTGGGCATTTGTGCAAATATCCAATGTAAAATTGCCTATTACGCATAGAAAAATAAAACCATGCGTTCCGAAACCCCATTGAAATTGTCGATTACGCATATCATATTTTTCCTTTGCATAACGAGTAAATTTGTCCCGGAAATACCCTGGTCCGAAATACCCGGATTCTTTCCGCTTTGTCCAAGCGCTTTCAGTATAACCTTCAGCACAATAATATGTACGGAAAAAAGTGTCTTTGTGACTACGTGTTATTGTTGTGAAAATGTCGAAATCGTGAGGCCTTAAAAATGGAAACATCGTATCCTAGGCACAAAGAAACTCAATTTTAAGATATTTAACCGCAGGCAACACAAAATCAGAAGCGGAAAATATAGTGAAACTAATTCTTGACAATATTATGTCGGAGGCAATCGCTGTCAGTGCTTACATTGTAAGAAAACTGGTGGAAAAAATCGTTGAACTTTTTTTTTAAATCAAGACTGTATATTATGGATACATCTACATAATGACACAAAATCTCTGAAACTAATCAATTAAGAGTGGAACTACAACCAGCTTATTCAGGTAAGCAGGTGAGAATTTAAGACAATGAACATACCCAATTTTAAAACAAAGGTACCCAATTGTCAATTAAAGTACCCGGTAGTGGGTACCGACTTTTTTGTACCCAATTGAATATGAAAATACCCAATTGAACTCAAAAGTAGTGAGTATTAACCCAATTACTCAGAAAAGTTATCTGGAGCTCTGCTGTAACGTACAATCTTTATACGGAATGAAGGAGTTTTTATTTACAAGTACACTTTTTGTATTTTTTTGATAGTCTACTTAATTTTTGTTTTACTGTTAAATAAAATAACGCCGCACGCGTCAGACTAATGTCGTTAAAATCTAGAGTTTAAATGAAATTATGTCACACGATATACATATAAAAATATTTAACTGCATGTCCGACTTGTCGTCATTAAATTCAAGTCGTCATTAAATTCAAGATTTAAAATGAAAATACGTCACAAGATATATGTACTTCATACCATACGAGTTTTTTAGGATATTTTAAGATCTGAATACTGGTATTTTACATGTGTTAAACTTAAACTGTAATGTATCGCAGATTCAGAGATGTATGTTTTGTTGTAAAGGTCATTTAACCCAACATATCTCAGACACAAAGAGTGTCCCAATTTGTGCAAACAATTAAATTAAAACTAAGACATTTATCGATTGTCATTACCTGCTGTATAATTTATTTGTGTACTGACATATATTCAATTGTGGTGAAATCAACCGGGATCACCTTGGTGAGAATCTGGTGGAAAAATCACTGCACTAACCTGAGGCATCAGAGTGTCATGATTGATTGCTCAGTTGTACATATTTTTCTAATTCTGGCTACCATAACTTTAAATGTCGCTTTTTATGATTTTTGACTGGCGCGACTTTATAGTTATGGACCAACCCCATTAGGAAAGTCAACCAGAAAATGCCGAAAGTCGACAGTTAACAAATACCGGTCCAAAACAGCTTTTAAATGCAGTTATTGGCCCATATCAATCACTTGATTGGAAAGATTGACATTTTTCACATTTAACTGATACATTCTTTCACAAAATACTATCTTAAACATTTAAAATTTATCTATTCTGCTCTTACATATCGAGAAAAACAGCGATGTGACAGACTTTCTTGAAATGCGAATCTCCCGAGATTTCACGGTCATATGATGGTATTTCTACTTTTAGTAACATACCATGTGCTCAAGTGTTTTCAAATTCAGAATGACATTTCCCGGTATTTAAGAATATTCTGGCTTGTTTTGTGAACAAATTGTAGTGTAAATACAAACTCAAAGTAAATATTTAAAACTACCCGATTCACACTGAAATCATTTTTATAATCCACCAAACTTGTTGTTAATCACAAATAATAGATTTCAGAAAACGAAAGTAATGTTTACAATTTCAGCAAAAAATGTCAAGGTCGTTCGAAAGTATCCAAATTAAAACTAGTCTTGGACAAAGCGACAATGGCGTCAAAATTGTGAATTTCAGACTGATGAGAGTTATTTTCATCTATTGTAAGATGCAGTTGAAACATTTGAACCTTAAAATATTCCTCGGTGCAGTAATTTATATTCATTCACCAATATATGTAGAAATGTATCCAAAAAAATGAGTATTCTTTGATTTATAGCGTGACATAAATTAAATATGTTACGACTCTGGTTGAATTTCGATACGGGGTTGGCTTCATCATACAGGTATGTCAATACTATATCAGTGTCCGACAAATTTCTTATTTTTCAGGGAGCCCACTGGGCTACCAATAAAAATATTTGGTAGCCCATATAATTTTCCTACAAAATGATAAGATGCAGGTTTTCATCTTTATTTTATTTCTTCATTTACATATATACATAATATGTATACATACATATACATAATACAGCAAGTAGTCTGATGTACACAGTCAATATTGTTAATTAATGTTACAGTACAGGCACCTTGTACTTAAATGTAAATGTACCAAAGAAAATCATATACTACATGTAGATATTACATGTATGTGCACATGTATGTGTACTTAAATTCGGACAGCACGTTAAGTTGGAAACGTAAATAAAGCGTTTAGATGATCAATACGACTGACTCGTATGGTGTTAATCAATGCAATAGCTCTTTTTAACAACAAATACCGAGTTTCAAGAAATCAAGAGTATTAAATCATTTATTTACTTGTGTCCGACTTTAAGTTCTGTCCGAATTTACGTATTGCATCCGTATGTTACGACACTAGTGTGCAGTCAGTATACAATACAATAATTGTTTCAATAATGAAGGAACTGATACAGTGTAACGGTAACGATACAGCGTGTTTACATTATATTTTATTAAGAGGAAATGTCAATGCCAAATAATTCGCGAGATACCCCGGTACTTTAGTTGAAATTCACAACGAAACTTTTAATGGAAATTAAATGATCTCAATGATGTACCCGCTACGAAATTTTTATTTACAAATAAATACACCCATGCCAATTTGTGCGCGCTTTTTATCTGGACCAGGGGCCTATACGTTTGTATAGGTCCCTGTCTGGACAAAGAAATTCATTTATTAAATGTAGAATTTTGTAACCTAAAATAACTGTACACAACGTGTGCAAACCGTCGCAGGTGATTTACGCAAGTTGCAATTGAACGGTCCTGATTGGGAGCTTATTTCATCATATCTTTAAATAGAATCATATGCCGAAATTCAATTGACACTTTAGAAAATTTCAAACGTTTGTGTTTATGACTCTCAATGTCTATATTACCCTCCCATAATTTGGTTTAAAAAAAATTAAATTGGGCATATATGGAATTATTGATTAACAGTCGATCAATCCAATTATTAATTGACAATGCAAACTAATTAGCAGGTGTTAACCGCGTTGTTATTAATATTCATTTTCGGTTTCGTTACCGTTTTGAAGAATCCGCTATTGTTTTGATTTATTTAATGTTCGGCATCCTTGGATATTTAACGACATCAAAAACGTAGTCGCTCTTACTCATAGTTGCGGTTAACAAAGAATTCCAAACTGCGAAATGATGTTGCATCATGTGCGCCAACTATTCAACCGGCTCTCATTATATTATTAGCAGACGACAAATGTTGATTCTGATTGAATGATTAAAATTCACTCTTACTGTTTACGACATTACCGCAAGTGATCGGTGACTGATAAGATAATTGATTGCACTTTGTTATCGGATTATAAACAAGACACGGTGTAGAAACACATGGTCAGCGTGTTTATTCTACGTATGTCTGTCAATAAAACGGGCTACCGCTCTTATAGATTTATAGTAGCCCGGCGGGCGTCAGCTGGAACATTTCAGTAGCCCGATGAAAAAATTCTGTAGCCCCCGGGCTCCGGGCAATGGATTTGTCGGACACTGCTATATAAATTGTACGCTGAAGTTTCTTTAGCTAATATTTTTCTTATGTTGACAGACCATTGACATTGCTGGGGTTTGTTGAGATAAATACTTATTATCATCAGGGGCAGGAAGACATTATAGACATTAAACAGCGTATCATTACGTAGACAACAGTTGCACAACTGTATGCGTAAAAGGTAAATCAGTATATTAATAATTATGTTGACAACTAGCTTACGTAGCAACGTCCGAAAATATGAAATATCCGACATCTATTTCAATATTTAAAATTCAAGATATAATGACTACTGAACTGTTTTACTTTAAGGAAAAAACAGTAAAAGTATGTTTTTAATGAAAATGAAACACAACAAACAATATACTTATCATGATAACGGCTAAACGACTTATTATCCCAATATAACACTGTCATTGAATCGCACATTTCAATTTAAAATTATTCCCCTTGAAAGTTAATGCATATTGATATAACGAATTCATCAAACGTTATCAAACATGAGTAATTTGCATTGCATCGGATTCCCACAATATTATGTGGATGTAAATCGGATCCGGTTGTTGTTTATGTGTCAAGCTCATTTTGCCAGTGAGATACTTAAATTACTTGCGTAGTAAAATCGGCTAGATTGAACTTTACCGGTACGGAGTTGTTTACCACTATCAAATCTACTGTAAAGTACACAAAGATACTTACATAATTCTGCCGTATCTGTCTGAATAAACATCCGCTGCACAAAATATAGACATTTGTATTAATGATTATTAAACACAATCATATTTTTCTGTGTTTATTGAATTAATGACACTGAGTTTCTTTGTTGCGTTACAAGATGGCGGATCTCTAGCGCTGTTTGTGAAGTGACGTCACAATGTTTATTTGAGCGCGTGCCCTTTCCCATAAAAGTATTTAAACACAAAATACTCGAAAACTTGATTTTTGCCAGGTATAACGCCTACGCCAACAGGTAGATCGCATTCTGGTCCATATACATGTCAAATTTCAGCAAACGTGTTCGGCCAGTTTTCAAGACTCCCAAATCGCGGCTATATGCGCCAGCTTAACGAAACTTAGCCCCCTTAATCATTCGTTCGAATGAACGTCATCAATGATGACGTCCAATACATCACTCATTCCATACCAGAGTTGCGACACCTTAAGGGTTTCGCGGGATGGAATGAGTGGGGAGATCAAATCAAATTGAAAACCGATTATTTCGACCAAAAAATTGGGTACGAAAAACATTTGGGTACGAAAAAAATAAATGGGTAAGAATATACAAATGTGGGTACGAAAACGTTTGGATACGAAAAAAAATTGGGTACGAAAAAAATGGGAACCAAAAAATAATTGGGTATGAAAAAATTTGGGTACGATAAATTTGGGTAGTAAAAAAATGGGAACGAAAAAAATTTGGGTACGAAAAAAATTGGGTACGAAAAATTTTGGGTTAAAAAAAAAGAGTGGGTACGAAAAAGAGTGGGTACGAAAAAGTTTGGGTACAAAAAAAAGGGTATGAAAAAAAATTTGGGTACGAAAACATGTGGGTACGAAAAAAAATTGGGTACGAAAAAAATTTGGGTACGAAATAAATGGGTACGAAAAAAAAAATTGGGTACGAAAAAATTTGGGTACGAAAAAAATGGGTACGAAAAAAAAATTTGGTAGGAAAAAAATGGGTACAAAAAAAATTTGGGTACGAAAAACATTTGATTACGAAAAATATTTGGGTACGAAAAAAATGGGTACGAAAAAATATGTGGGTACAATGGGTTCATGTTAAGGTTTTAGCATGGCGGACGCCGGATGGCGAAAAGACACTTCATGACACAATGAGCTTGCTATGACAAAACCTCAGGTTTTGTTCGAAAACAGCCAAGCTCATATGCATAAATCAGTGAGTAATAGTACTTATACTCAATAAAAGCTAGGCACAGCGTATAAAATCAGAACCACTGGGCTGAATCTGCTGAAACTTGGTCGCATTATACATTATGGTCCAAACATGCTACAGAATGAGCGCTTCTGGACCTGACAGCGTAAAACATTAACCGATAATGGACAGCACAAAATGGGTTATTTTGTACAAAAAAAAAGTAAACTTCAAGTGGCATTTGATGACTTTTAGACATCAGAAAGTTGCAAATGTTTAATATTCTGCACACTTCGACTTGTTTTTTGTTTTTTTTTACAAATTTAGAAGCATTTATCCTTGGGGTGTATATAAACCCTGTTATTCAATGTCAAAAATAGCTAAGCAGCAATTCCCCTTTAACATTATTCCTTATATTTAATTGTATTGTTTAAAAAGATAACTGTGTATATTTAATCATAATGGCTCCATATTTCACACTTGATAGGCCACTGCTGGGGCTTGAACCCAGAACTCATCTCACATTGTAAGATGCATTTTTCAATTAAACTACAATGACTGTATCGTGTGAAGTGGAGCCAACATACACCCACATAAGTGAAAAAATCATTACGTCGATATATTTGTCCTGGGCGTTTCCCGACATGTCGCATAACTGTTTACAACAAAAGATGTATACATAGATAAATATACATACATGTAAATGGGAAAAAATGAACCATCTATTTTTAATTTTTGCTTCATATATACACATTTCCTAGCCATGATTTATAATTATATCATGTTGAAATCATTTTTAGACAGAATATTACTGAAACTGCAATAAACAATAAGATGGATAGATATAATGTTTACTTTTATCTAGTACAATGAACAAATGTTCTTCCGATGCCATTTTCACTAAGGTATAGGTATTGAATCCTGATATATATACGACTAAAAATGAACATCTAAACAGCAGTATTTTACATGAAGAGTACTCACAAAACCACAACAATAATACTCAATGAATGGGCTGTCCGAAATCCGAAAAATATGTACACTACAATAACAAGACGTTAATACAAAATATGCACGTTAACATTATTCAAGATATGAAAGCAATATATCAAGGGATATAGGAAATATTTGGGGTGGTACGCACACTTTAACAAAGAGTCAGTGTGCGAATTTCACATTTGAAACCACTAGCCCGTTCGGGCTACCAGATGGAATTTTTCACTAGCCCGAACCAAAGTTTACTAACCCGAACTGTTTATCACAAGTTTTTAAAATAAGTTTATATTTTTGCGGTTCTGGGTAGATTTTATTGCAGGTAGGGTGTAATTGATGAGGATTGCAACAAACAGTTGATCCCAATTAACTGGAAATGTTATTATAATATTTCATTTTCAATGACACAATACGATTATAATATTTATGTATGACGATATTCGTCAATCAATACCTTACATGCAGTCAAGATGCAAAGGTTTATATCCAGTCTGTAAATAATTTTAGATGTCAATTGTCCCAAATTTGAAATCCGAAACATTTAGCCGAAAGTCTTAGGCCGTATGATAAAGCGAATAGAGGGCAGTGTCTCCTCCCCCTAGCTTACTGTTTTTTATTATAGTCTTTCTAGGTCCAATTCTGGTGAGTACAATGTGAAAAATTATCAACCAGACCATCCGTAACATCGCATGTGTATTCATCATTCTAGATATTTTTTTATCAAGAATGTCGAAAATAAATTAAAATCGACAGATAATACCGTATCCGGAAACAACTGTCCAAAAACAATCAATGTAAGTCCTTGCACGTGAAATAAAATATGCATAACGTTTGACTGCCAAAACTGAAAACCAGTAAAAAGTAACCAAGCAACTACGCTATCAATATATAATTTGGTTGACATATTCTATTAAAATATGATATTGCAATGCGTTAATTCGTCAATAGATCATTACAAATCCAAGATGGCGGACATTTAAAACATTTGTAGACTTGTATGGTTTTCTGAAAGTACAGCAAATTGAACAACCTGGGTAGATCCGCATTTTATTTGCACAGTATCAAAAAAAAATTGTCATTCAAACTCTCATCATGTCAACATAATCGGAAGGGTGAGGAAACGCGATACGAAGCTAAATAAACCCTCTAAGGTATGGTTCAAACGATGGATGAAAATAATATTTTTGAGCATTTTTAATTTCAAAAGTTCGAAAAATCAATAGCCCAATCGGGCTAGTACCCATTGAAATTCAGTAGCCCGAAACAAGATCAACTAGCTCCGGGCTAGTGCGAATTTCGAACATTGTAGAGTTATCAATAATATGCATATTCTACATGGAAAAAGTGTCATAATTCTTATAAAATGCAAGTGATACAGTTGTCTGCTCTTGTATTGAGGTTGGGGTCATGTTGGTTAAGAAATATGCAAAATATGGAAGCAATATGTCAAGGGACATAGGAAATATTTGGGGTGGTACGCAAACTATAACATTTGCACGCTAACGCCAATGCCGGGGTGAGTAGGATAGCTCCACTTTATATATTTCATATATAATAGTCGAGCTAAAAAGTAAATATACTATATTATTAACAACAAGCTTACCTCAATCACAACTTTAATGCAATGCTTATAACAATAAAGTTACAATGATATTTCATTGATTAAAACTAACTTATTACTATTGGTTGCCTGCACTGGCAACCATCTTTAGTATTTTGGTTGCCCAGATAAAGAATAACGAGCCCAGAAATATGTACATGTGTATATTATACTTTCTTTTAATAAAATAATAGATAATTAAATAAATTTGCTGACATTGCACTACTCAATGTTTGATGTTTTATTATGAGCCTGAATTTAATTATTTCCTATTCCTAAATAATGAATGTTATTTAACTAGTATTGATCCATGGTGGTCAATTGTTATTCAATTTTTATTGCACTGAATTGTTTTAAGCTTTAAAAAAAAAACAAGTTGCCCGGCCAGACTATCAACTTTGGAAATTGAGTTGCCCAGGCCAAAACTACTTGTCCTGGGCTCACGGGAAACCACTAATTTTCATCCCTGTATACCCTTTCATTTTCTGTTCTTCCATCCTATTCTCAAAATGAATTTTAAACCACAATACTTTATAATAACATTTGTATTGAATGCTAACCATATTATGACCCAAAAAACAATTTTACAAACCCGTAATCCAGTCGCAGCGAGTTTTTTTAATTTAGTTTACCATTATCAGTGTTCTCTGTAAGACCGGCAGCGGGCCATTTCGCCGGTTACATTTACTCTAGACGCCAACTACTTTCCCCAAGTATATCAAGTAAAATGTCACAAATGCTTTAGTTTTACTGCATTGTTGCTGGCCATATAACTGGCTACTCAATTTTTTTTGGAAAACACTGAATTATGCATGACAAACACACAAAACTTAAAATCTTAGATTTGTTTTTAAAATAAATTGACACAGCTTGTCGCCATTAAAATCCCAAGATTCAAATAATGTTCCACGAGATACGTCAACAATTGCTTAATCAAATGAATGAAAAATAAAAGTAAAGAAAGCCGGATTTTACATAAATTCCAGGTTGATAAACACAACAAGGTAAAGGTACCTTGTAGTCGGTGAGATATAATAATAATACAGTTAGTAAGGCTCGTACCCTGGGTACGGTAAATATACTAAAATGTACCCGGGAATTTTAACACTTAATCGGTTGTTGTCGGCTATTTTGTACAAATATTAATATATGGTCACATTTATGTCAATTTTCTGTTCAATGGCATTTATATTATCAAAACTCATTGTTAAATCATTAATGTGATTTAATTTTAAATCTTAAATTGTTAAAAGTCGCATCATTGTATGACGTCGTCAAGTATAATATTTTCCGCGACGTTGCACATTAACTTTTTACCGCCATAGATTTTTTTAAAGAAACATTATTTGGTTTGCGAGGTCAGGGGTCAGATCAAAATTCCAAATAGTGCAGGGTCGCACATAATGCTCATAGCTACCATGTGTTTAAGTTTCATGGTTCTAGTGCTTATGGTGTAAGAGATAGTGGCTAGGACAGACGGACAGACTGATGGTGGAGATAACCACAATGAACCTGTTAACAGCCAACTAACGCTGCCAACAAAGCACAAGCTTTACGTGTCAGGATGTGGCACTATCTATACAAACTGCATAAGAAATAACAAGACGCTTAGGGTTTGAGGGACACCAAACCTGATTATGAGTCTTCCACACCTTAAGCATCTTAACCCTTTGCATGCTGGGAAATTTGTCGTCTGCTAAAATGTCGTCTGCTGAATTTCTAAAATTAGCATTTTCTTCGATTTTTTATCAAAGAATACTATCAGAATAGCAAACAGTTTGGATCCTGATGAGACGCCACGTTGTGTGGCGTCTCATCTGGATCCAAACTGTTTTCAAAGGCCTTTAAAATTTGGTTCCCGCACTGAAAGGGTTAAATATACTTATTTGCTTGTGTACATGTACCTGATAATAAATTATTATTATTACCTGTTTTGGCATCAACAAGCTTTATCAATTGGCCCTCAAATTTTGCACATAAACGCTACACGATCAACCAATATGCCTTTTCATTTCAAGTTGGAAAGCAATTTAGCCCTTATTCGGCCATAATAGGGTGGAGGATCAATTTAAAATACAACTATTCCAGATACAAAAATATTAATTCATTTATTTAATGCACTTATTTTCTTCTCTTTTGCTACGAAATGACCAGTCATATTTTGCACTAGCAGATGATATTTCTTTTTTTACATATGAAAGGTAAAAAGAAATTCAAGCAGCATTTTATAATATAAATTTAAAAATGCACTAAATCATGCACTTAAAAACAATATTATTGTGATTCTGTTATTTATAATCATATTAATAATGCCTCATTTTTCTCCATTTTATGGTTTACTATCTATTTTTCCCAATTTTATGGTTTATCTTGCTTATTTTCTGAATTCAAAAGGCACTGGCTTAAAAAAACTGTCTATGCATGTAACTGTATATTGAAATCTCATTATGAGTGATTATAAATGCATGATAAAATTCTAACATGTTATGTTATAGATAAATCTATATTGTTGGTAATTTTTCCTAAACATTATTAGCCACCGTTGTGGTCAAACATATTTTTTGTTATATTAATGACGTTGTTTCACAGATTACTGTAACAGAGCTACAGATTAGGTGCACATTTGTGTAAATACCCAATGTAAAATTGCCGATTACGCATAGAAAAATAAAACCATGCGTTCCGAAACCCAATTGAAATTGTCGATTAGGCATATCATATTTTTCCTTTGCATATTGAGTAAATCTGTCCCGGAAATACCCTCGTCCGAAATACCCGGATTCTTTCCGCTTTGTCCAAGCGCTTTCAGTATACGTGTTATTGTTGTGAAAATGTAGATGTTAATGTTATACTTGTTATGTACAAACTGACTTAAAATAAAATTTGTATTTGTATATTTGTATACCATGTGCTCAAGTGTTTTCAAATTCAGAATGACATTTCCCGGTATTTTAGAATATTCTGGCTTGTGTTGTTAACAAATTGTAGTGTAAATACAAACTCAAAGTAAATATTTAAAACTACCCGATTCACACTGAAATCAGTTTTATAATCCACCAGACGTATGTTGTTAATCACAAATAATAGATTTCAGAAAACAAAGGCAATGTTTACAATATTAGCAAAAGATGTCAAGGATGATCCGACAGTATCCAAATGAAAACTAGTCTTGGACAAAGCGACAATGGCTTCAAAATTGTGAATTTCAGACTGATGAGAGTTATTTTCATCTATTGTTAGATGCATTTGAAACATTTAAACCTTAAAACATTCCTCGATGCAGTAATTTATATTCATTCACCAATATATGTAGAAATGTATCCAAGAAAATGAGTATTCTTTGATTTATAGCGTGACATAAATATGTTACGACTCTGGTTGACTTTCGATACAGAGTTGGCTTCAGAGTACAGGTATGTCAATACCATATAAATTGTACGCTGAAGTTTCTTTAGCTAATATTTTTCTAATGTTGACAGACCATTGACATTGCTGGGGTTTGTTGATTTAAAGACTTATTATCATCACGGGCAGAAAAACATTATTGACATTAAACAGCGCGTCATTAATTAGACATCAGCTGCACAACTGTATGGTAAAAGGTAAATATGTATCTTAATAATTATGTTGACAACTAGCTTACGTAGCAACGTCCGAAAATATGAAATATCCGACATGTATTTCAATATTTAAAATTCAAGATATAATGACGACTGAACTGTTTTACTTTAAGTAAAAAACGGTAAAACTATGTTGAAAATGAAACACAACAAACTAAATACTTATCTGTTACGGCTAAACGACTAATTATCCCAATATAACACTGTCATTGAATCGCACATTTCAATTATAATTATTCCCCTTGAAAGTTAATGCATATTGATATAACGAATTCATCAAACGTTATCAAACATTAGTAATTTGAATAGCATCGGATTCGCACAATATTATGTGGATGTAAATCCGATCCGGTTGTTGTTTATGTGTCAAGCTCATTTTGTCAGTGACTGAGTGAGATATAATAAATTTCTTCCGTAGTAAAATCTACTGTAAAGTACACAATGATACTTACGTAATTCTGTCGTATCCGTCTGAATAAACATCCGCTGCACAAAATATAGACATTTGTATTAATGATAATTAAACACAATCATATTTTCTGTGCTTATTGAACTAATAACACTGAGTTTCTTTGTCGCGTTACAAGATGGCGGATGTCTAACGCTGTTTGTGAAGTGACGTCACAATGTTTATCTGTGCGCGTGCCCTTTCCCATAAAAGTATTTAAACACAAAATACTCGAAAACTTGATTTTTGCCAGGTATAACGCCTATGCCAACAGGTAGATAGCATTCTTGTCCATATACATGTCAAATTTCAGCAAACGTGTTCGGCCAGTTTTCAAGGCGCTCAAATCGCGGCTATATGCCTCAACTTAACGAAACTTAGCCCCCTTTATCATTCGTTCGAATGAACGTCATCAATGATGACGTCCAATACATCACTCATTCCATACTAGAGTTGCGACACCTTAAGGGGTTTCGCGGGATGGAATGAGTGGGAACTAAACAAATTTGGATTCAAAAATTTTGGGTAAGAAAATGTGGGAACACAAATTTTGGGTACTAAACAAATGTGGGTACGAAAATTTTGGTTACGAAAAAAAATGTGGGTACGAAAATTGTGGGTACAATGGGTCAATGTTAAGGTTTTAGCATGGCGGACGCCGGACGGCGAAAAGACACGACACGACGCGATGAGCTGGCTATGACAATACCTCAGGTATTCTCCGAAAACAGCCGAGCGTATATGCATAAGTCAGTGAGTAATACTCAACAAGACTATTGTCAAGCAAATTTGTCCCCTACCGGCTCCACCATTGTCAGAATTTATTTTATGTTTTTATTTATTGCCATAGAAACCAGAATTTTTGACGTAGGAACAAAATGAAATCACGTGCATAATGTCCTTATTGCCATCTATCCATGTTTCAAGTTTCATGAAAAAATATTAAGAACTTTTAAAGTTATCGCAGGATTCAGAAAAGTGTGACTGACTGACGGACACACAGACCGCAAACCATAAGTCCCCTCCGGTGAAACCGGTAGTGGACTAATAAAAGCTAGGCACGGCGTATAAAATCAGAACCACTGGGTCGAATCTGCTGAAACTTGGCCACATTATAGATTATAGTCCAAACAAGCTACAGAATTAGCGTTTTTGGACCTGACGGCGTAAAACATTAACCAATAATGGACAGCACAAAATGGGTCATTTTGTACAAAAAATGTAAACTTTAAGTGGCATTTAATGACCTTTAGACATCAGAAAATTGCAAATTTTTAATATTCTGCACACTTCGACTTGTTTTTTTTTACAAATTTAGAAGCATTTATGCTTGGGATGTATATAAACCCTGTTATTCAGTGTCAAATTTGGCCAAAAATCACAATACAATCCCAAAAATGGCTAAGCAGCAATGCCCCTTTAACATTATTCCTTATATTTAATTGTATTGTTTAAAAAGATAACTGTGTATATTTAATCATAATGGCTCTGTATATCACACATGATAGGGCACTGCTGGGGCTTGAACCCAGAACTCATCTCACATTGTAAGATGCGTTTTTCAATTAAACTACAATGACTGTATCTTGTGAAGTGGAGCCAACATACACCCACATACCGGTAAGTGAAAAAAATCATTCTGTCCATATATTTGTACTGGGCGTTAGTGAAAGTGAAAGTTTTTTTCCAGGTTTTCCCTGATTTCCAGGTTGGCTGGGAACCATGTTTAACTATGATAAAATGTTCTTTAGATGCCATGTGTATTAATGTATAGGTCTATTTTTCTGAGATATTAATGAAAATGCCTTTGGGTATGTGGCGAATATTTAAAAAATCTGCAACTTGATATATGGTGCTAACACGGTAAAATTGTATGAGCCCAAATTATAATAGATGAATGCCTATTATGCTTCTCTGCTTACACTATGACGACATGTTCATACAATGCCATTTTTATTAATATACATGTATATGCCAAATTTAATGAAAAAGACTTGAAAATGTGTGTCGCAAGATACCAAGTAAGAAAAAAATCAGCATTTTTATGTAGGGTCTTCACACGGTAAAATTATTTGTGCCCAAAATAATAATAGATGAATGCATATTAGGCCTCAATGTTGCTTATACTATGACGACTGGTTCATACGATGCCATTTTTATAAATATCTATGCCAAATTTAATGAAATAGACATGAAAATGTGTATCGCCAGGTACCAAGTAAGAAAAAAATCAGCATTTTTATCTAGGGTCTTCACACGGTTAAATTATTTGTGCACAAATAATAATAGATGAATGCATATTAGGCTTCAATGTTGCTTATACTATGACTACTGGATCATACGATGCCATTTTTATAAATATCTATGCCAAATTTAATGAAATAGACTTGAAAATGTGTGTCTCCAGGTACCAAATAAGAAAAAAATCAGCATTTTTATGTAGGGTCTTCACACAGTAAAATTATTTGTGCCCAAATAAGAATAGATGAATGCATATTAGGCTTCAATGTTGCTTATACTATGACTAATGGTTCATATGATACCATTTTTATAAATATCTATGCCAAATTTAATGAAATAGACTTGAAAATGTGATTCGCCAGGTACCAAGTAAGAAAAAAATCCGCATTTTTATGTAGGGTCTTCACACGGTAAAATTATTTGTTCCCAAATAATAATAGATGAATGCATATTAGGCTTCAATGTTGCTTATACTATGACGATATGTTCATACAATGCCATTTTTATTAACATATATGCCAAATTCAATGCAGGGTTGGCATATTGACCGGTCAATTGAGTATTGACCGGGCCGGCAGTCAATACCCGGTTAAAACCGGTCAATACTGGTCATTACTGGTCTTTACTGGTCGATTAAAAATTGTAGCATTTAAACATTACAAAGGAGCCATTTTATATTAAATCAATAATTATTCTGTAATTGATAAACTTTTTTCTGAGTTATTTATTTTTTTAAAAATCTTTAAAAAGCTGTAAAAAGTTACTTCTTAATTATTTATGGAAACAGCCTCAAATACATAAGGACTAAGGCAATATCTTTATCTCAGTGTATCACATCTGTTACTAATTAGCCGGATTTTACATAAATTCCAGGTTGATAAACACAACAAGGTAAAGGTACCTTGTAGTCGGTGAGATATAATAATAATACAGTTAGTAAGGCTCATACCCTGGGTACGGTAAATATACTAAAACGTACGCGGGAATTTTTTAACACTAAATCGGTTGTTGTCGGCTATTTTGTCAAAATTAATTATGTTTACATTTATGTCAATTTTCTGTTAAATGGCATTTATATTATCAAAACTCATTGTTAAAATCAATAAGGTGATTTAATTTTAAATCTTAAATTGTTTAAAGTCGCGTCATTGTATGACGTCGTCAAGTATAATATTTTCCGCGACATCGCACGTTCACTTTTTACCGTCATAGATTTTTTAAAAGAAACATTATTTGGTTTGCAAGGTCCGTTAAATGGGGAACACCATATTCTGTCTTTATATTATGTTTTAACAATTAATTAATGCTGTGTAATAAATATTGTATAAGATATTTCGATATTTATTGAAAATGTTTCAAATTGTTATGTCAATTTTCTGTTAAATGGCATTTATATTATCAAAACTCATTGTTAAAATCAATAATGTGATTTAATTTTAAATCTTAAATTGTTTAAAGTCGCGTCATTGTATGACGTCATCAAGTATAATATTTTCCGCAACATCGCACGTTCACTTTTTACCGTCATAGATTTTTTAAAAGAAACATTATTTGGTTTGCAAGGTCCGTTAAATGGGGAACACCATATTCTGTCTTTATATTATGTTTTAACAATTAATTAATGCTGTGTAATAAATATTGTATAAGATATTTCGATATTTATTGAAAATGTTTCAAATTGTTATTTATGAAACCTTTTATTCTAATGAGTGTATGCTATTATATTATACTTTGAATAGCATATCTGTTGTACTATAATCTTATTACTCATTTTTTATTGTTAATTTCATTTATTGTAGAGAATGGTCAATGTTACATCTAGTTGCCAATGCTTGTCGTCAACGTTAGTCGTCAATGCTTGTAATCATTGTCGTCAATGTTAGTCGTCAATCCTTATCGTCATTATACATGAAGGAAATAAAAGCAGAAACAGAGACGTATTCTTGATTACTTGCTTATTCCTACGGCGTCTTCTCAACACTCATACTAAAAAGCATGTTGATGCTGATTTTTTAAAAGAGAAGTTTGTTTAAGGTAAACAATATTAATTTACGTTAATCGGTAGCATGTTTAACGCAGTGTTCTCCAGAAACATCTGAGAAGCCAGTTATATTTTCAAAGTAGCCGGCGATTAAGCAATAAAACATGTGCATTTGCACCATTTCAATTGATATTTTGGGGAAAAGTAGCCTGCATCTAGATTGAATGTAACCGGTGAAATCGCCGGCTGCTGGTGCTTCCAGAGACCACTGTTAACGACATCGGATTTTTGGCGGATATACAAATCAGATACAATCTAATATTTGCGGGTATGTTTAAGTTTATTTACCGTACCCGGGGTACATGTAAGTAAAATTAAGAGTACCCGGGGTACATGTACCGGTAAGTAGTACCCAAGCCGAGTATGATCAATCGAGCCTTAGTAAGTGAGTGATGGTGTATGGGATAAGATGCACTGAGGGTGTATATTTTTCACGAACAAGTCAATTGAAGGTGTTAGAGATGCATTGATCCATAAGATTAAAAAGGGTAATTAACCACGAGCTTATTAAAATTAAAATTATGACATTACATTGTACCAGCTGTTTATTGTTGTATACTGTAAGCTTGCAATATTTTAAATAATGTAAACAACTTACCTTGTATTAAGTTGGCACATTGTTGTCAGGTGTAGAAACTTTTTATACTTATTTCTGTTAAGTTGCACTGGCTGAACCAAAAGAATTATGTAGTCGTTTCTAAATAATCACGAAACAACCTACTAATGCTTATATGCTTGCCAGTTACTGAGTTTGTGCATTTCCATTCATTATCGGCCTTGGCAAACAGCGTAGAATCAGATGAGACACCGTGTGATGTCTGCTATTTCGTTACGCTGAAGATTTCCATATCCGCGGGTGTTTTTATGTCAAATGTTATGGTTTTTCAATAGATCGTATACTTATCTACAAAACAGCGAATTAGCGTTCACTTTACATCATTTCTGATGATCTTATTTTGTAAATAATTTCTGAGCGTTAATTCCTACGTTGCTATGTCGTCAGCCATTTTGAAGGTTGGTTTGTTTACTTTCGGTTTCCACTACAAACGAAATTAATTGATTTGCTGCTTGCGTTTATTTATTGATTAAATAATAAATTATTAAACCGTAATAATGTAATTGTCTGAATATCATTTATATTCAAGATATTATCGGATAAATAGAATACCATTCTAATACCAGTGTGTACTTACATTTATCTCGGAAAGCCTAGCCGTGTAAACCTTTCTTTAACTCGTCGCACTCAATACGTTGAATAACACATAGATTTATGTCATGTTCATTAAAAAACCACAATGTGCACAAAAGACATGCATGTGTACTACCGATTGATATTCAAACACAATTATTACGCCTTTGTTTATCGATTAAACGCCTAACTGAATTAATAACGCGTAACGTCAGTTTCTTTGTTTCGTAGCAAGATGGAAGCTAGCCTAAGCGCTTTTCATGACGTCACGCGCGCGTGCCCTTTCCCATAAAAAATATTTAAACGCAAAATACTCGAAAACCTGATTTTTCCCAGGTATAACGCCTACGCCAACAGGTAGATCGCATTCTTGTCCATATACATGTCAAATTTCAGCAAACGTGTTCGGCCAGTTTTCAAGGCGCTCAAATCGCGGCTATATGCCTCAACTTAACGAAACTTAGCCCCCTTTATCATTCGTTCGAATGAACGTCATCAATGATGACGTCCAATACATCACTCATTCCATATAGACTGAGGACATTTTTTCTTTCTTATTCTAACAGAAAATCTGTGGTTCAGATTTAATACATAAACAACTCAAAGAGTCACAATTTAAACAAGTTCGCGACTCAATACTTCAAAATTTAAAACAGTTTGCCACTCATGTGTTCACAACTTTGAATAATGTTGAATATTGCGTGACACATTTATTTACAGAATGAGGTGCAAACGTCGCTTCACAAATATGGGGGAAAGCCATGAGACTTAATCCAAAAACAAATTATTGCTTATCCGAACTGAACGACCATTTTTATTGTCAACAAGCACGCAGAACATTGGCAGTAGGGTCACTGTAACGGATCATTGTGCCATAAACAAAACAATAGCTGTCAACAATACCACAAATAATAAAAAGCATGTGCATGTATATTCGGGAAACTTACCAACAACTCAGCCAGTGGATGTTAAAACAAAAATAAGTGTATTTATAATTACAATACTTTAAACGTTTGCATACCCAAACGCTATCATTAAACAAGTAAATGTTAGTGATTTGAATAATTAAATAGTTGTCACAAACTACGTCTTAAAGAACAAAAACATTTACAGTGAAATGTTACTTAAGAACGTACTCTTAAAAGTCATGCTTTATACTCAATGTAAAACATATCATGTTCTGCACACACATAATTACTTAATAATTCTTGTAACTTAATATTTGGTTACAGATGTATTTTCTGGAAAGAAACCCAACTTGTATGGGATAATGATCACCAATTTAACACACATTCTTTAGATTTAACGGGCGTTTGCAACGGCTCACCTTGGAGAGAAGCTCGTGTATTAACAATTGCATTAATATTACAGCCTGAACAAATCCTTAAATGTGCGTCTTGAAGGCAAAAGCCGCACTCTTTACAATGTTTCTTGATTGCATAATTCATATTTAGTGTATGTTTATTGTTATAACATATACATACAAAGACAAACAAATCACGACGCACTTATTATAATAGAGCATGCATATAAATGATAATGAGTGTAAATGTAATTAAGGAATGACCAATTGTTTTACAACGTGCTTAATACAATTTTATTCGTCATCTCGAAAGGACGCTTCTATGTTTGATCGACATAACATATAACTGAAAAAGCTTAATATGATGGACTTGATGGCCTCTATCAGCAACGTCTTTATTTTTTGTGTCCGTGTATACAATACTTATACAGCATATATTTCATTATACGATCGTGTATAATATTATGATATCCATATTGAATGAGAAAAATAATGTCCAAAATGTGCCCAGCTCAGTGACTTTAGTATAAGGCAATACAAAATAATGTTAGGCGTTAGCTTAAAAAACTGAATGCGTTTTAATTGTACACAATCATCACTAGTGATAAGGTTGTATAAACTCATGCTGTATGTTTGAGTATCTTTAAAAGTTACATTAAACAATTCAGTTGGCGTTTAATAATGCATCTGCATAAATCATTGCAATAAATCTTGGTAAAAAATGAGCTAAGTAAGATAAGCCTAAAACTATATACATTTTCAAACATAATAGCTGTATGCATAAATATTAAACGCTTCAAAACTGTATAAACAAATAAAAAACGTCAATTATCTATGCACACGTATCGTGCAAATAATTTTGGAAAGGCAGGAAAAGTTACAATTAAGGGAAACGGTTGTCATCCAAAAGGGTAATTACATTGACTGTCTCGATTGAATTTGATATCAATCATTGTGTTTGATAATTTAGGTTGAACACATTTTCACTCGAGGTTATCTCAAATATTAAAAAAAATGAGAACGCTTTGGTGTCACTGAACTATGGTTGATAAACGGCAATGTCCTCGTTTTGTTTTGAACACCGCAACGTTTTGAATAAGACTGCCGTCACTTTTATTTTACGGTACGGATATATGTGTGTGTACGTAGCTTGTTTACTTGCCATAGTATTTATGTTATACGATTGCCCAGTATTTGTATTATGTTATCAGTTTGCTATTACCGACGAAGTTAATCTGTACAAAATGAATTGATCTTTTCAATAACGACGCTAGTTTCATCTTTAGAACCATTGCATGGCATCGAACTGACAAGAAGACATGACAAAACTATATGTGCATAAACTGCAATGAAAAAAGAAATGCGTACACTCACTTACACTGCTTTTTTAAAGAAACTAACGGGACAAAAGGATAGTGTTGCAAGCCATCAACTAATTTAGTTCGCCATCCATATGCTGTCGTCCTTCCACATGCAGTGTACTCGCTATGTAAACTATTAAACACAATAATCTCGATTACAATTCCTTAAAATTTTTAACTGTTTTTACTTCCAATCATTTCGTGTAACACAAATATTTGCCAGCATATGTACAAATTCACAAATTAATGGAGCATTAGAGGCCGTTTCCACTCATTTGTCATAAGAAATCATCAAGATGTTTTTCGGTCGCTATTTCTGTTTGGTCTCTAGTGATCGCATCATAGAGCTTCAATGCTTTTTTAAAAAACATAACAACAAGCTGACTATATGTAGATATAACTTAGGATGAAAATCATCTTTATGTTCATACACACATTACGGTTAGGCCTAAAATAAAAATGGACAAATATTCGGATTATCTTAATTAAATGACTTAGGTTTACCTATCATCTATTTGAATATTTGCTCTCGGACAGGGGTCATATACACCCAAATTAATCATTCCAATTGGCCAAATTAATGTAAAATGTGATGTTTGAATCATGCGACGTAAACCAGGAACAACGTATATATTATAATGATGGTGTACATGTATATGACAAAGTGTACGCTGGTTAATAACACATCTATAGCAAGTCTCAAAAACATTTTTAGACTATAGCAAACGAGGTTTACATTTCTTACATGTTAAATACCTTGAGTGAAAATGCTTAAAAATCACATTATCGCACAAATAAGTATACGCCGAAGCAATTACTAGGCAACATATAAACTACAATTTAAGCACATTGTTTTAATTTACCTATTTTCCTTCATACAAAACTTAAACAGAAACTATTTACGTAGAACATAATAAGTATGTACACGTTTGAAGAACAAAGTACATGTAACATGTAGTAAGAGTTGCGCAAATTACTTTTAAACTGTTTAAACATAATGAAATACCTGAACATAATTTACTCCAGCACATAGTCAATAGGTACTTTATTACTAGTAATACATATTATTTAATACATTGACAAAAATCGAACGCAAACGATAACAATAATTGTGCTAAGGACTTTTGCTTGAAATGTAAACCGATGGAATATATCCTAAAAATTACGAAATCACAAAACCTTCGTAGTATTGGCTTTAGCATTTTAAGACAAAGTACTATGTTCAAGTTTGACAAACTGCTTGAAAAATGCACGAACATTTTTTTTGAAACGTAGTTAGTTACGCTGACGTACGTCTTAAAAAATATAGGACTATACCTCATCTTAATAAAGAATACCACGTTATTGTATAATGCGTATACGTTAATTTAGCGAGGGTTGATAAACACAACCCACGAGCCGTGTTTCACTGGTTAAATTGTCCCATACTATTACATAAGAGTATATGTAGTTGACATTTATCTGTTGCTAGCATTCACATTATTTATCCTTTTTAATTTCAGTTTTTATGTTTCAAGACAAACAAAAGAAAATTGCAGTATGTGCAAACCACATACGATAAATCGGCGTCGCAGTTGTATTTTGAATGACATATTAATATAAATCAATAGAAGTAAATTGATGCCATAAACAGCGTACACAATAAACAAACTTATGTAAATGAGATATGTTCCTTTTCATTTTTGTTTTAGCATGTCCCTCTGAAGACAAGACAATAATCACGCTAATAACCTAGTTTTGTCACGTTTTCCAGTGTATGCAACAAATTATTTCCACCACATATAGCATACTTGATTCGTATTCATTAGCATTGCTAGAATGAACAATACTTACATTAAGCCCACCTAATAATGTGCACAGAGTAGGCTTGTTTGATCATGGTGTGTTGTGCTTTGTTCTTGGTAGAAAACTAGGCAGATGTGAAGGAAATGTTATAGGAATGACCATTCAGTATCCGACTACAAACACAGAGTCTTTGCATTAGCCGTAGTTTGCTGCATAAGAACGTCATAAGATGTATATATATTACAGCACAAGGGTGAAATTTTTAACTTTCGTTCACCTTGGCGGTGAAAACTAGAAACCTGTCGAGATCGACATACTACACATGGTAAGTATAATAGATCAAATGTGAAAACAACGCAAATATATACAATGCCAAATTCACCATGATAAATTTTTCATTTAATGAATAACTAGAGGGACTTTGATTAAACCCACAATTATAGAGATTTTGATTTGCATGATGTATGTGTCTAACATTATGTGTAAACCAAACAAAGGCAGCATTACAAATACATGCATTTCCAATAAAATCGGAATTCATGAAAGTGTCAATGATATACGTGTATATCATTCTCTCGCTTGTAATAGTTCATCGTCTTAAACAATAAAGTTGCATGTTCACGTTTTGGTTAATTGACATACAACTATTTCAGATTCGCAACTGTTCGTTGTAGTTATAATATTTGTGAGGACACTGTAAAACTGAAGATTTACCATGTTTTAAAATGTCCAGTATATGTCTCTTTTGACGATTTAAAAGCCTGACAATAATAAAGCGCTGCAACGCGAAACGAGTTAATAATTTGGAGAGTTCTGTTAATGCAAACTACGATGATTGCTTATATTAAGTGTAAGATACATTACTAATTGTATGAACACAGATTTTAGAATGGTCTAAGCGACATACATTTACTTTAGGGGTACGTGGTTGAGTCCCGTTGAGGGTTACTTGTATTTCTTTCTTTAATTGTATACGTGTTGTTTCTGCACCTTATTAGATCCCATGTTTACATTTATCAATATAAAGCACTTAATGACAAACTTCAATACATGTCACAATCTGTGAAAAGGTCCCCTTAACATATTATGTTAGTGAACAAGCATACGGTTGATGGCTGACAGGAGTAGACGGTAATAACTTCACAATTGGGAGCGATAACGATTCTTCACTTGTTAATCCAGTGTGTCAACACATTGTCGTCATTTAAATGACCTTGTTTAGGTCAATCAACGGAGATTCCCCGTTCCTATTGAATGTACACTTTTTGTGTTAAAGGAACACTATATTTGGTATATGCACTAAAATAATGTTTAATACAAACGGCGTGTCATGATATGTGTACATAATCATGGCGGCGCATGTTTATGTATCAAGCTAAATATATATAAATCAACCGTTTATACGTGTATTTGCTTCCAGTATCAGGCGCCAGACTTCTTATATAGACGTTCATATCTTAAGTGATGTACATTTTGAAGTTAGTTGATATTCATTAAAAATGTTAAATAGGAAACGTACTAGTTTATATTGAACTCTTAATCTAGCCCATATTTTAGTGAAATATGTGCTCTAAGCGGATAGTTTAAGATAATATAATACGTTTTTTGCATTATTAATGCGGGTGGTTTTGAAGTTGCCTTTTTGTAACATCGTTTTTACTTTTAGAAAATCCCCAAAATGTCATAGATAGAACATTATTTCAGCTCTCATTTTGTAATATTTCGCTTTCCATAATTCAATTTATTATAAAGCATTGTTTTAGTGTACATCAGAACCTTTTACCGTCTCTTTGATCATAAAAGAAACATAAAACATCTAATAATACGATGTTATGAAACGAGTGTTTTTTGCAATTTAAGTCAATTACTTTGAAGCATCACAGGCTTATACAATTTACTTGAATTATGAAACGAAAGAACGCCTCTTCACATACCTAAATCAATTGAATACGTTGTTCATAGGTTTACTTATGCAATTTAAGTATTTAAAGCTTTCTCTGTGGAATGTCTCTCCTTAAAAGATTCAGGAGCTAAAAAAGCCATTAATACAGTTTCTTGAACAATTTTAAGACATTCGGACACGTGCCATGCAACTTCAAATATCGTTTTCTTTTTAATTTAATCGGTCATATTTATGGTGATGATCCTGTTATACATAAAAAACATTACGATAATACATCCCTAATAAGCATGTATATAGGAAAAAAGCACGCTTAAAATAATATGAACATCCAATTCCAAATATATGTTTTCGAAACTCGCATGCAGTGAGTTTTTAATTATACCTTCAAGTTATACGAACATGATAGTTATGCTACAGTACCGTTATCGAAAGTGCGCATGGGTATATACATAGTTCATGTATACTTTAAACAAATGCACTTCTCTAAGTTTTGGGAAATCGCAGAAAGGGTCATCGGAATAATTTTAAAAACTAAACAAGCCACTACAAAACAAATACTTTGATTTAAAAAAAACGTAGTTTTGCTTAACAACAATTTAGTTACGTTACTGTAAGTCCTTTAATAACAATTAACTTGACATTAAACACGAAGCCAAATGGTGGTCATTACAAACACAATTCAATAAACTTCACTTTCCTCGAAGGATTATCTTGCGAACCGCTGTAAATAGGAATTAACCGTATAATATCATAATTCGATTGAAAATCAACGAAGTCGATGCAGACCAAAGATACATAATGTACACTTCGTGAGGTTCGATGGAATCAAAGTTACCGAGACTCTATAACATGTTTATGATTGAAATGTTTTAGCGATATGGCCCCGCATACGTAAATAAATAAATGTGCGATGTATCCAGCAGACGTATTAGAATATTCTAAGCTGGATTCACCCCACAAGTACTTTGCGTTGAACAATGCAAAACGTTGCTCCAAGCTTTAATCCTTTCAAATAGTGTTGTTGCATTTTGTTCTACATTGAGAGTTTATTTCTATCTTTCTTTTAAAATACACTAACGAATATCATCGTGACTATAATTCATCATTGTCTTTGGTGCGTTTAATTGATCCTTCTTACACAAATTCGGAAACAAACAAACAAAAAACAATTATAAAACAATTGTGTATACACAATGCGTAGTTTTGTATGAACACTGGCACATTAACTGTAATGAAGTCCAGGGATATACATACTATATAGGCATTTATCCTAGCAAGTTCAGTCTGTTGTGTTTTAATGATGATTTAGGCAACGTGTCACGTATCGTTAATATATATTTTGTATCACGTATAGAAATATGCCAAGATGAAATAGCTCATGTTGTTTTGTTTCAGTTCATTCAGTTTACGGATTTTCTAACACTTGAATCACAATGTGTAAAATGCTTTTGGACAAATCATATATTACTAAAATTCGATTAAACATATGCACTTATCGTTATGACCTACACTAATATTTATGACATCGCACATTATTTAACATGAAACATTTGTCATATGTAAAGCGCACCAGTCATACTTTTTGTACCGACACAATCTCGGTACTGATGCAAGGCGATCTATGTATAATTAACATACTTATTCAAACCCTGCAATTCTTGGAAAGTGTTCGCCCATAAGTTCCCCCTCCAAGACGCCTTATGATGCTCTGTGTTCATATGTCGGTCAGTCAATTATATAATCATTAAGTTATTCGGTGAAGGATGAGGGATGATTGTATGTTCCAGCAATACATCGAATTCAATATACTTATATCTCGCATTGTTTATTAGAAACTGTAATATATTTTTTAGAATTCGTTTTCAAATGTTTTCTTAATGTATTGTTAATATGTCACCATCATATCAAGCACTTTATTGATACGCTTAATTAACAACTGCTGCCCTTGTTACACATCGGTATTATTATCTCTAATTGGGAATGAATTTAAAGAAACTAATTACTGTGGTCAATGGTTATTTTATGCTTTCGATTTTATTGATAGTAACAGTGTCATATAGTGTCATACATTTTTTTGAATCTATTATTTAATAGGTGCGCAGCTTGTTTACAAAGTGTTGTCCAACGTATTGATACGTGGCTTGTTTACAATGTCAAACATAGACATAGGTCTTATCAAGACTATATCTGAATTGACAAGTTACACATAGTTCAAATTCACAGATGTGAAGCATACATTTATTCTGTCGAAATGTTAAATTGATTTAATTATTAAGAAATCAGGTACTTGCTACACAGATCAACATATTGAAATAAACACATTCAGTGGGCTTCAAACTCACATAAACGGAAATCGCCTATTTCAAGCACAATGGTAATACACCAAACGACACTTATGTGCGACACAAACATTAACTAAATAAAACTTTGAGATAATTGTTTGTAATTCTGGTAGTTTTAAATTTATTTCTTATATTGTAACATCGTATTACCAGTGATTAGATCCTTAAATTAACGTTGCAAATCAAAAGCAAATAGTTATGTTATGTTTCTGCTTGTTTATCATCATGTTCCATTTATGAATCATCATACCAGGTAATTCGAGGGGTAAACACAATAGAGGGTTCTGTGTTGTAAGGTAGTGCTTTATTAAACCTGCGAGTTTCGAGTTTTATAATTTACAGTTAATACCTAGAATGTAAGCAAAGGTAAAATAATATAACTTAAATAGAGCGATATTGATTCATACAGTACGAAAATGCGTCATATTTTAATATTCTCAACAGTATTTTAAACATTGTTATTTGGGAATGACAGTGTATATATACGGAATATTACGCTAGTCAATTGTTTCAAGAGTTTGTATTCATGCGAGTGGCTTGTGTGATGACGTATCACACGAGAGGCGAGTGTGATGCGAAATAGCACAAGCCACGAGACTGAATACAAACTCTTTGAAACATTGGATAGCGTAATATTCCTTTTATTATATACAACAACTAACGAGAACAGTTAACAATTGTATTTTTGCTTTAACAAAACTGACAAAACAATGACTTAAACGGTACGCCATAGTTTATTTAAGACGCGTATGAATACAGTTTATGTAAATTACCGTGTAAACATTTGAACCGGGAAAACACAGGATTCCGACACGCTTTCCTTAATGGCATCGTTAATCCAATGTTTATAACAATTAAGTTGACAATTTTGATCTGATGTTTATAACAAAAGCGTTAAAACGATATGCACTTCCACTTCTTTTCTTCCATGCCTTTATCGAAACTTAGTTTTAACCACACAATTTTTTTTTGTATTCCTATCGAAATTTACATTTATGCATAATAAACACACACTCCAAAAAATGCTCTGCATTCGTTCGTTTAAAACAAATAGCTAACTGTTAAAAAACACCACGTCCGACATGTCCTTAAATTCCGGAGAGTTTAAATAAAACTATTGTGTTTCGTCACAGAAATGACGTCACACGATGTGCCACGTAATATATTGCGTACTATGGGGGTATCCTATTTTCGATGCGCGTAATGTGACGTCATTAAATGGGTCGAATAAAGTAGTCCGGCTAGTATGGTAATACGGAATTGGAAACAGCGAGTAGCGTAATACGCGATTTTTTATTTCAACGATTGATACAACCTGTATTTTGTTAAAAGAATTAAACAGGTATAAAATAAATACATGTATGATACGTGTGCGATTTCACCATCAAAAGCTCATACTTAAATATTCAATGTAAGAAATATCAAAGTCGGCGGTCATGAAGCGCAACTCGCCTTTATAAAACAATGATGGTTTAGACGCGGAATGGACACAAATAATTAGTACGGATGGCAAATAATAGCCGCATGTTGGCAGTTATGGAAAATAATAACTAAACACAGTGGTGCCAAATACCTGTCAATTTGTATCATTGGTTTAGAAGAGTATTATGTAACAAACGTTCACTTTATAGGCTACATTGTGCGTTATATCTGATACAACTCTTTTTAAAAGTAAGAACATTCATCCAAAGCTGAAGAAGGTATTAACAAGTAGTTCAAATCAACCAACCTAACAAGACACCAAATACCACGCCGGTCTCTTAACAATGTATACCAGTCCTCACAATTAATTTATTTGCGAATCCTTACTCTTTGTTTATTGATACATACTGACAAAACAATTTACCATCCAACAGATTGAAATGTAAACAATACGCTTAAATTAGAAGAGCCGTATCGTTACTTTGAATAAGTTTTGACATTAAAATGCGGGCAAAATGAACAATAAACAATTCCTGCGTTATTAAGACTATATTTTGCACAGGCTTCCACGATATGTATTTCGATTCGAAAAGTTATAATGTGATTCACTATACTTTTATTGACGCAAATGCTAGAAGTTTCAAGTCGGTCATGAAATACTGAAACAGTTTAGCGGCAATACATATATGTTTAAAATACATCTTACAACTCAGGTGAAAAGAATGTTTCAGACGACGATCCACACGCTTTGTAAATGCACAATCACTGACATTAACAGTGATTGTTATACCGGAAGTTATATGCACCAAATGACGGACTGTCGCAGATAGTGAAGCAGATTTTTCGAGATATACCATTTACTGTGCCGTACAAAATGCTTCATATACATAACATAATGATGTTATTTATATTTTAACGCATTAAAATCCCGCAGATTTCTCATCGTGTTATGCACATAATGTCCCTAGATTAACAAAAATAAATCTTTCAAAATAAGAAAAAACTACTCCCTAGCATATTTTTCCCGTTTTTCCTCATTTCAAAACCGGTATTTCCATTAAACAATAATACAAAAGAATATGCACACATACTTGTAAAATATCGATAACTAAGCCAAAACAAACAAAACATTTTTACCGAACATCCCATGCTTCTTTTAACCCATGCCAAAAGTAGGGGAAAAAGCCCATGTGAAAAACGAACATGCCCAATGTAAAACCAAAATCCCGAAGGGAAACGAAAAATACAATTGCAAGACCAACTGTGCTCTTTTATTCAATAATGAAACAAACCGTTTGCGTAACTTAAAATAATTGATTCTTAATCAAATATAAAACTTGTATCGCATACATTATCTCAAAGAAGTAAATATTCACTACAAAGCGTACTTGAATTTTTCCGGTGGCCGTTCATGGCAGGATACCAATACGAATACTTCGATGACAAAACCATAAATGCAACCAATATTCATTTTATATAAGCTCAACTGTAGCTGCGTTATAGTTTATTTGGCATCAATACGATTATACATTTTGTACATAAATTGCTTTGTTTTTATTTGTTTTCAAAGTTGTTTTATATAAACTCCATCTTGTTCCTACTCGATGTTTTCGTAATTTGATAAATCAGTAGCTATAAGTAGAGGTCTATGATTCGTTTGTCATTCAACGTCCATTTATAGAAACAATATACCGATGTATTTAAACACACAAAAGCAGCACTGATAACAACTATTGGATGGTATGTCGCGTAAAAATGACACCTTCAAGGGAAACACTCAGCACTCAGCAGATATTGTTTTCAATGTGAATGTATTACGTTTGTTTATTCGTTGGAGTTATAATGTTATTTGAACTATATTTCAAATAAACATACACATCAGCTGATGTTTTAAATGGGTATGCATATCAATAGTTAGTTATGGAAGACATTTAAAATATACCTTATCGAATTGACATCCTTTTAAATATTGATGACCTGTGGGGTTGCTTTGTTCACGAAACACAGAAATAAATCTCGTCACAAACAAGCGTGTTTGTTTGTCTCTAGCTTTTTTAAACCGTTACATCTACAGTCTGGACAACTTTGTTTCCAATTAAAAGGAGGACATTTTATCAATTGTCTGGGCTTAAAGCGAGTTTATTTAAATGACATTGTTAGTGGCTTAAATACAATGAACGATGATTGCACTTCCATTTCAAACGCGTCATTGCCTTGAGCCAATTTTGTCTCGCTTGTTCAAAGAACTTTCATCACTTAACTACACCCAAGGCATTCCAATAACATATGTTTCATTGAATCATATAGAGTTTAAATGGTTTTCCTTGATTTTAATTGATACCGAACGAAAATTTGTTTAATTGATAAAGCTTATTGTAGACACCAGACAAAATTCTTTTTTCTATTTTATCTGGTTTATAATACTAGTAGTAACTACAATTAACGGACGTTCACGTCGTAGTTATGATTGCTTTGCTTTTATTACATAATACAAATGAATTGTTGAAAGCTTAACAAGCAAAGTAAGCCATTAGCAAACAACGGTGGTTTATGTTTGGATACCAACGATTTAAAAGCATGTGTGTGAAACTACATGTATCTAAAAATAGAATGAGAACATATACATGGTACTGTCGATATTTGTTTAATTGCGACCAAAATGTGATCAGTAAATACATAATATCCGTTCATCTGCGACTTGGGTAATGTGTTCAAATAAAATTATTTAAGCTCCTTAAAGCTCTTATTTATTTGATTTTACTTTACACAGAAGACGCATGTGATGGTATATTTTGCGACTGAATGATTTACTTGTAATTTCTAATTGTTCGAATGTGGGTCGAAAAAAACGCAAAATGTTTCAATCACTTAACAAGAAAGATATGTTCTTAACAGCCTTTGTGTCTAAGAACGAGGAATTGATGCAAATTTACCTCTAGTTATCGTGAAGTTTATTTAACACTTAACATGTCATTATCGATCATGCATTACTTTAAAAAAACGAACAATTCTCGGCAACGAATGAAAACGCACCACCGTTGTTTACACATTGATGTCTTGAAACACTTTTTAACGTTTTACATGTATTGAACACACACATTATTACATAATAACTATATCTAAAGTGTTATCGATCATATTAAATTTGGTATCAAGTATAAACGAAATCCTATCGACTCCACGTAATAATGTGTCATGAAGTATGTGTTCGAAGGCAACTATTATATTTCTGTGAAAACACCTTAAATATGACTTCATTGTATACGTTTGTGTTCCTATTGTTAGTTTGAATAGTGTATATTGAATATATTTGGTAAAATTGTGCGTTAAACGGAATGGTACACACATATTTCATAGTAAACTACATTCCATATTACCTATTTCTATTATCTATTAAAGTACAACACACAATAACAATACTGACGAAGCTAAGGCAAATGTTGGGCACCACGGATATTGTCTTGTTGACGTTGCATGTGATTATTATAAAGCAACTCCGTCTAGACGCATCGCATGCCAGACGTATATCATATTGTAACAACATGTCCATAATAAGTACATCGATTCAAGTATTGCGGTAATTTTTTGTTTGTTATAAACCTATTTATTTTAGCTCGATTACATCGGAAGCCTAAGGCTTATATAAACACTCTCGAGTCCGTTTCCTGGGCCTAGAACCAGTACTTGGTGTCTTTGGGGGGATATCTAAAGAACGCTCTTACGGTGAGGATCGAACCCGTGACCTCCCGGTCGCTAGGCGGACACCATATCCATTACACCACGGCGGTTAATTAATGTGACAACCGGAAAACGAACCAATGTCGTGTAGAATTTGTACGTAAATACACGCAATACATAAGGCATCCTTTATAGAACGTCCCGTGTTCCTTTTATATTTGATAAAAAAGCATTAATTGTATAGAATGTTTTTAGAATTCCAAAGTTACATGTTTAATTTGCCGAGACACTGCTTTGTAAATAAACAACGTACAACTTAATAACAGACATGTGGCAACAAATTCAGACATAACGTTATGTTATGGACGCTTTGCATGTCAATAGTGCGTCATACAAATTAACAATTAGTGTACGGCAATGAATATCGCATTTGTGTATGATTGCTAAGTTTGTCATATATCATTATGCGCTTGCACATCCAGTACGCACTCATGCGTCAAATAATTTTGAGAACATATCACGGAATATGTGTGCATGTGCATGCTTAGATTCTTAAGCATTACATTCTGGATAGGTTACTCCAAACAATGAAAAATAAATTACAGGGCGTATACAATAAAATATGACAACTATAAAATAACAAAGGAAAACAAAACAATTCACATAACACACTTTTTGGTAAGTTCAACTTTAATTTTGAAAAGCAATGCATTGAACTCAGTACATCATGTATAATGACATATATCATTGTATTGTCCATCACTATGAATTGTACTTGTGTAAAGCTAGATACCTTTATTTTTATAGTGTGACTGCAATCCACTTCGTCCCAGTTTTATCAACTATATGCAATTTACTCATTTAAAAGCGTTCCTCAAAATGCAGTTTAGATGTTTGTCTCTGACTTGAATCATATGCATCATGTCATTCACTAAAACGTTAATGAACTTTATTGAAGAATGTTCACTGTTGAATGGATAACTGACGCAACGTAGGCAGTTTCCCATAAACTGAAATCTATAAATGGCGATTGAGTTGTCAGTACATTTAATAACTACCATCTTAGCATTTGGATATAGGTGTAGGTAAATTAAACACTTTAAATCACGGATTAAAATAGCATAGAGAAGCATGAATTTTCATTCACTAGATCCGAACGTGCTTCTAAACGGCATAACACATATTCACATTATAATGCTTATTATTATACTTATTTTGATTATACGGTTCAATTAATAGTGTACACAGTATACAGAGTCTAACCAAACCAGCAATATAGAATGCACATAACGATTGCAACAAAAACCAACGCAAAGGGCTGTTCTTCATAGTACGATTAGCACAGTTAATCAAATAGAATCAAGCATATAAGCCAAATACATTGGTTAATTTTCATATTTACAGTTGAATTCAATATTGGGTGTTTATTGTCAATTTTTGAAATCAATACAGTTTAGATAGGTTTACAGTTTAGGTAGAATATGTTATTTCACGTATTTGCAATTACTTTCATTATTAATTGCTACATTTTGTGGGGGAAAAAATATTGGGTTGCATGAACAGCTGACATCCTTCGGTTCCTTTAAAATAATACGCATATACTAATGTACTTCTCAAACAATTAATATTGGATAAATTGATTTATTATAACTCTTTAACTGAAATATTGTTATCGATAAATTATTTAGCAAGGCTAGACGCAATCACCCTTCAAGTGTAAAACACACCGTATGTTTAAAAACAAAGAATGACAGCGTCGAAAAAAAGGCAAATTTGACAAGGTTTACTACTCGAAATTTATTATTACAGTTAGTAGAAATTGAGAACAACTCGAAGTGTTCTTGTGTTAACTTAATCTACTAATTTTGTTTATAAAATAAACTTGATAATAAACGTTGTTGTTAAAGATATCATACCGACATAATACCATATAACACACACGTCAATTGGTCAAGTAATTACGATAATATAAATACTGATGATATATTTTATAAACGCACAATAACATTATATTTGTCTAGAGTAAATCGAATATGCACAAGACGTTCGTACCGGTCCGGACGTCTCAGGCGCTTGGAAACACAAATCTAACTAAAAATTCGTATTCGAATGATTACAAATACAACATCAGCACACAATACGCACATAACTTAATCTCATTTCAATTTCACCATGCATTTTATTTGATAGCCATTACTATTAATGAAGCATCCTTGATGAGTGTTTCGGAGTTCAGGAGGCCCTTCCCCGCCTTAGGCTGCATTATGTGAAACCTTTGATGTGCCCATGTCATTCTTTATTAATTTACTCCAATAACGAAATGTTTTATGTATTTTGCATCCTGCATGCTATACCCAGCTACTTCCCTGAACGATTTCAATATTAATGTGGTCTTGAGCTGTTGGGGGAAAAACCCACCTGTACATTATCATGACAACTAACATGCTGCCGCAAACGGGTTTTTGAACCCGGGTCGCGTTCAACCACTGTGCTTACCGCAAAGCAGAATCGATTCAATTACCGAAAATCAATAGTGTATATAAAATATTGTCCGTCTGTGTTTAATAATGTGTGTTATGTGTAGCTGTCGTGTTAAATCGAGTCGCTACCATGTAGGTTTGGGATGGTCAGCGCAGATGGCTTGTTTGTCAGTGTTTATCTGATGCTTTCCGTATTTCTTCCGTGTTGGTACGGCGTTTTTCGTGTGAATAACATGTCGTCAGGCTGAAGGTTTTTGGAGGACTTTCGCGGTTTTCTAATTTTCAGAATGTCTACGGATCGTCCGGGATTACGACCCGATGGGATCCTTAAGAAAACGTGATTGTCGTGTTTACTCGTGCATATATGAGACTTGGGCTTAACGAAAACCAAACATCGCGTCGTGAACAATTTGTGATATAATCTATGACACACATAACAATAAAAATACTTCCTTTTCAATGTTCATAACGACTGAAGGTTCCTGATTCAACATGTACTTGGCATCCGCTGTGAACGTTGCAAAATCTCAACCCTTTGAACAATGGGTTAGTGATGGAAATCAATTAGTTTTGCGAGAAACAAAATCAGGAGTGTTTGTATGGCCTATCAGACAGGATACACAGACTGTAGAGAGAAAGTTGATTCTTGATGTTTTCGACCTGCCAGAGTGCATTACCTCAGGACGTCAATGTTCTTTTCCGAATTATGAAAATTATGACATATTGTTCAATCTCTAGAAGAAATTGTTCCTTTAAACTACGCATGTATTGCAAGTAACATTACTGTTGTTTGATACATTTAAGATCAAAAGAGTTTTATTATGCTGTTTGTATTTGTCTTCGGTATTGATTTAAACTGGACAATAAACTATTTAATGTTTCTTTTTTAACCCTCAATAGCTTATTTGTTGTCTTGTTGAGATACAGTATTTTTAATGCAAAAAATGGATTCCTTGTGAAAAACATACATAGAGAGATGGCAAGTTTCAACCAAATGGGACAGTTAAAAAAAATCCAAATGCAAGCAAAAAAAGTAATTTTATTCCACGCACTTAGTCCGCAAAACGCACAGGTACTACGATTAAAATGCTTAGCAAAATAAATCACCAAACAAATAATTTTGGAAAAATGAAACAAATTCATAACATTTGAACCAGTTAATATATTTTCAAAATTCAAACTGGCTTAAAAAGTGCAAATCACGACCTACAGTCCGATTATTAACATTATGATTTAGCAAATCACCATGTTTGAAAAAAATTACTGCGGTAACTTAAAAAAAAGAACTTCAAACCATAAAATTTTTAAAATTAGTGCATAGTTGTACTTTGTTGCCCTCCTCCTACCCGAAACTTTTAGAAAAAAAATCCGAAAATTATTTTCTGACTTTAGTTTTAAGATTTATACATATGTATACAGATTCACTATATACACTTGTCTACTACACATGACTATATAAATAAGCAATCGTTAATCAAAACTAACGCATTGAAAGAGAAGCAAGAACAGTTATATGGGCATCAACTTTGTTTTCGACAAGTGTTATTGTCTACAACTCTTTCGATACACTGGCATTTAATCAAAACGAGAATCACAAAACTAGTATGCCCTGTATATTTCAAAATAGCTTATATAATTAATAAACAGTAACAGTTTAGTTAAAACGTTTACACAAATATTTGAAGTATGCAAGAATAATTCAATGTTATTAAATATTATACGTTACTGTTGAGAATAAAATTTTGAGATTTAAATACAAATGTTCGGTTGGTTATATAATTATTTATTTCATTTTGATTTGAATTTACAACCGCTCAAAAAAGCGTAATTTACGTGTTTGCACAAGTGTTCAATGTTTATTTATTTGCATATTGTTAGTTTTGTATCGAGGTATTTAGCAGAATGAAAAGATATGATAAAACAAAATATAAAAATATCATTTTAATAAAAACGTGTTAAGACATTGTTTTATACTACTTGAATTAAGGCAAAGAATAAAATAATGGCCAGGCGATTGAACAAAAACATGTTTGTGTTTGTCAATAATTCCTCTCACAATCCGTTGTTTGTATAGATAGAGTAACATGTAATCCCAAAGACTCTGCAGTATTACTTACTGCGTGTTCAAAAATCTACCTTGACTTTTCGTTGCTTTTGTTTCTTTATTACTGCATGAATTAATTGGACATGACATATTGTTATATTCTGCCCGCATGTATGGAATGAGAGATATATTGACGTCATCATTTGGTGACGTTCAATTAAACGAATGATGGCGACTAAAATTCGTTAAGCTCCAGGCTATAGCTGCGATTTGATTCTCTATTAACCTGGACCAATATGTTGCCTGAAATTTGACGTGTATGTGGACCAGAATACGATCTACGTGTGGCGTAATCGTTATGTCTGGGAAAAATCTAGTTTTTGATTAAATCACGGAAAAGTGGTGTTTTTTATTGCGCAATCGCTATAAAATGGTTTTCGCCGGAAGCATTAATAGCGTTATTAGCAACCCAAAGACAATTCACCCCAAGGAGACAACTCACGCGCTAGACACTTCACATTTGATTTTAAATAATACATATTGCGATTTTATTCCCTAATTAATAAATAAGTTCATATTGCGTTTAACATACGAAGCTGAACACGTTTTAGAAAATATTAACAAAACAAACTAAAACAAACAACCGTTTAATTTCATCGATGTAGATACGTTAACCTGATTACATTTCTACTAGCGTACATATAAAAAAAAATAGTTCGCAAGTAAGCAACAATCAAATTTAAACGCAAATTATTTAACAACATATACACATAGAAGCGAGAAATCGATACTTAAAATTACAATTTCTGCACTAAAAACATTTATGAGAGTCATTAAAACACATTATTTCGGAAGTATACAACCAACAATCAAAATGTCTGACATATAAACGTTCGAAAAGAAAGCGAGAAGTATTTACAAAATAACATTATCAAAAATGATGTAAAGTGAACGCTAATTCGCTGTTTTATAGATAAGTATACGATCTATTGAACAACACTAACAATTGACATAAAAACTCCCGTATATATGTGAATCTTCAGCGAACGAAATTGCAGACATCATGCGGCGTCCCATCTGGGTCTACGCTGTTTGCCAAGGCCGGTAATATAATGAACGGAAATGCACAACTCAGTAACTGGCAAACATATGCATGTTTCTTGGTTATTTAGAAACGACTACATAATTATTTTGGTTCAGCCAGTGCAACTAAAGAGAAATAAGAATTAAAAGATTCTACACCGGACAACAAAGTGCCAAATTAATACAAGGTAAGTTGTTTACATTATTTAAAATATTGCAAGCTTAGGGTTCATATTGACTTTCAACATTATTATATATTTTATGAACGAAAACAAACGGCAAAGGGACCAGACGTCTGAAAAAAACATTAATTGAAATAGTGTTTATGAGAACCTCTGCAATCACCTTTGATGCCATCATCATATACACAGTACAACAATAAATAGCTGGTACAATGTAATTATAATTGATTAATGTCATCCTTTAAATTTTAATAAGCCTGTGGTTAATTACACGTTTGAATCTTATGGATCAATGCACCTCTAACACGTTCAATTGACTTGTTCATGAAAAATAAAGCACACTGTATGTAGCACACTCACGCCTTTGATAACTTTTATTACCGGTATAAAGAATATGTTTTATTTTATTTTTTTTTATATTAAATTTTATTGAAGTTCTTATATTGCTTATTTATGGTTTGTTATGGTACATTGACGGCTATTAGTATTAAGACCACATTTATTATGATGCTAATGACTAACTAGTATTTTTATAAAAATATATTTGTATATTTTTATATATATAAAGGATGAGTTTTTTTTAATTATTACTTACACTGTTAGAAACTGATGGTGTATACACCCTCAGTGCATGTTATCCCATACGCCATCAATCACTTACTAAGGCTCGATTGGTCATTCTCGGCTCGGGTACTACTTACATGTACCCCGGGTACTCTTAAGTTTACTTACATGTACCCCGGGTATGGTAAATAAACTTTAACATACCCGTTATTATTAGAGTGTACCCGAGTTGTATATCCGCCCAAAATCCGATGTCGTACAACATGCTACCGATGAACGTAAACAATATTGTTTACCTTAAACAAACTTCTCTTTTAAAAAATCTGCATCAACATGCTTGTTGAGTATGAGTTTTGAGAGGACGACGTAGGAATAATCAAGTAATCAAGAATGCGTCTCTGTTTCTGCTTTTATTTCTTTCATAAATAATGACGATAAGGATTGACGACTAACATTGACGGCAATGATCACAAGCATTGACGGCTAACACTGACGACAAGCATTTGTGACTTACATTGACGATTCTCTACATTAAATGATATTAACAATAAAACATGAAAAATAAGATTATAGTACAGCAGATATGCTATTCAAAGTGTAATATAATAGCATACACTCATAAGAATTTCATAAATAACAATTTGAAACATTTTCAATAAATATCGAAATATCTTATACAATATTTATTACACAGCATTAATTCATTGTTAAAACATAATATAGATACTGAATATGGTGTTCCCGATTTAACGGACCTCGCAAACCAAATAATGTTTCTTTTAAAAATCTATGACGTCAAACGGTAATGCGTGAACGTGCGACGTCGCGGAAAAAAAAGTATACTTCACGACGTCATACAATGACCAGGGATGGAAATTCTTGATTGCCCGTTAGCCCGGGGCCAGTACATTTTGGCCTGGGCAACTCAAATTCAAAAGTTAGTAGTCCGGCTGGGCAAAATGCTTTTATGCTTGAAACAATTCATTGCAGTTAAACATTTAATAAAAGTGGCGTCTGTGAATTAATCATTAGTTTAATAAAATTCATCTATCAAAGCCAATGAAATGATTAAACTCAGACTTATGACATAATACTGAGACAGTTTGTTTATGAAGCAATGTTGTTGTTGATTTATCCTTAATTTTATATAAAGAAAGCCTTATATACACATGACCCTACATGAACATGGTACTGGGCTCGTTAGTCTTTAGCTGGGAAACCAAAATACAAAAGTTGGTTGCACGTGTGGGCAACCAATTGTAAAATATTAGTTTTCATCCCTGATGACGCGACTTTAAACAATTTAAGAATTAAAATTAAATCACATTAATGATTTTAACAATGAGTTTTGATAATATAAAGGCCATTTAACAGAAAATTGTTATAAGATTGAGAAAGAAATAGCCCTCAGAAATGATACATTACATATGTTTGAACAAAAATGGAATCAAATTAAATTTTCATAAAGCTTGTCCACTTATATACTTATCACTTTATGTAAGCTTTTACTTTCCTATATTCCTTCTACTATTTTTTTCCTTTTTAGCTCAACTTAGCACAGCATGCTCATGGTGAGCTTTTGAGATCGCCTTTTGTCCGTCGTCCGTCGTGAGTCGTCCGTCGTCCGGCGTAAACATTTGCCTTGTTAACACTCGAGAGGCCACAATTATTGTTCAATTTTAATGAAATTTGGTCAGAAGATTGGTTTTAATGATTTCATGGATGAGTTCGAACATAGTTACATTTGCTTGAAAAACATGGCTTCCAAGGGGCGGGGCATTTTCCCTATATGGCTTTTTTAAAACCTAGATAACACTCTAGAGGCCACATTTATTGTCCGATCTTCATGAAACTTGGTCAGAAAATTCATCCCAATAGTATCTTGAAAAAATTCGAAAATGATGCCGGTTGGCTGAAAACCATGGCCGCCAGGGGGCGGGGCATTTTTCCTTATATGGATATATTAAAACCTTGTAAAGACTCTAGATGTCCCATTTATAGTCCGATCTTCATGAAACTTCCTCAAAAGATTTGTCTTAATGGTATCTTGGGTGAGTTAAGAAATGGTAACTTTTGCTTGAAAAACATGTCTGCCAAGGGGCGGGGCATTTTTCCTTAAATGGCTATATATGAATATAGTGAAATCTTGTTAACACTCTAGAGGCCACATTTATTGTCTAATCTTCAGGAAACTTGGTCAAAAGATTTATCCCAATTATATCTTGGACGAGTTCGAAAATGATGACGGTTGGCTGAAAAACATGGCCGCCAGGAGGCGGGGCTTTTTTATATATGGCTATAGTAAAACCTTGTTAACTTTCTAGAGGCCACATTTTTTGTCCAATCTTGGTGAAATTTTGTCAAAAGATTTGTCTTAATGATATCTTGGATGAGTTCGAAAATGGTTACGTTTGCTAAAAAAACAGGGCCGCCAAGGGGCGGGACATTTTTCCTTATATGGCTATATAAGCCTATAGTAAAATCTTGTTAACACTCTAGAGGCCACATTTATAGTTCGATCTTCATGAAACTCGGTCAGCAGATTCATCCCAATAATATTTTGGAAGAGTTCAAAACTGATGCCGGTCGGTTGAAAAACATGGCCACCACGGGGGCGGGGCTATTTTCCTTTTATGGCTATAGTAAAGCCTTGTTAACACTCTCAAGGGCACATTTTTCTCCGATCATCATGAAACTTGGTCAGATGATTTATCCCAATTATATCTTGGATGAGTTCGAAAATCGTTTTGATTCCTTTAAAAACATGGCAACCAGGGGTGGGGCATTTTTCCTTATATGGCTATAGTAAAACTTTGTTAACACTCTAGATGTCCCATTTATATTCCGATCATCATGAAACTTCCTCAGAAGAGTTGTCTTAATGATATCTTGGGTGAGTGTAGAAATGGTAACCTTTGCTTGAAAAACATGGCTGCCAAGGGGCGGGGCATTTTTCCTTAAATGGCTATATATGACTATAGTAAGATTTTGTTAACACTCTGGAGGCCACATTCATTGTCCAATCTTCATGAAACTTAGTCAGAAGATTAATCCCAATAATATCTTGCACGAGTTTGAAAATGATGCCGGTTGGCTGAAAAACATATATGGCTATAATAAAACCTTGTTAACACTCTTGAGGCCACATTTATTGTCCAATCTTGATGACATTTGGTCAGAAGATTTGTCTAAATAATATCTTGGATGAGATCGAAAATGGTTACGTTTGCTTGAAAAACGTGGCCGCCAAGGGGCGAGCCATTTTTCCTTATATGGCTATATAAGGCTATAGTAAAGGTCTCATTTTTTCCGATCATCATGAAACTTGGTCAGAAGATTTATCCCAATTATCTTGGATGAGTTCGAAATGGTTTTGGTTGCTTTAAAAACATGGCCACCAGGGGTGGGACATTTTTCCTTATATGGCTATATAAAGCTATAGTAAAACACCCTAGAGGTCACATTTATTGTCCAATCCATGAAATTTGGTCTTAAGAAGGTCTTAATGATATCTTGGATGGTTTTAAAATAATTATGTTTGCTTGAAAAAATGGCTTCCAAAGGGCGGGGCATTTTTCCTTATATCGCTATAGTAAAATCTTGTTAACACTCTAGAGGCCACATTTACTGTCCGATCTTCATGAAACATTGTCAGAAGATTCACCCCGATAATATCTTGGACGAGTTCAAAAATTATGCCGGTTGGCGGGGCATTTTTCCTTATATGGCTATAAAAAAATCTTGTTAACACTCTAGAGGCCACATTTATTTTCCGATCTTCGTGAAACTTGGTCAAAAGATTTATCCCAATAATATCTTGTTATCTTAGGTGAGCGACTTTGGGTCTTTCAGGACCTCTTGTTTTAAAATCTTATAAAATCATTGATTATATTAAACAGAACACATACTGTTGTCTTTGATAGAAATTTAACAACCAAGTTCTAAAAAAGGCATTTTTTCTGTATACTCTGTTAGAACCATTGTTTGCAAATAAAATACATGTATGTATACAAAATATACTTTAAAATGAATAAAAAAAAGAAAAAAAAAAGAGAAAATGACATAAATGTGAACAAAATTAATTTTTACAAAATAGCCGACAACAACCGATTTAGTGTTGAAATTTCCGGGAACGTTTTAGTATAGTTACCGTACCCAGAATATTATTATTATATCTCACCGACTACCTTTACCTTGTTGTGCGTATCTACCTGAAATTTATGTAAAATCCGGCTTTCTTTACTTTTATTTTTCATTTACTTGATTGCGCAATTGTTGAAGTATCTCGTGGGAAATTATTTGAATCTTTGGATTTTAATGACAACAAGCTGGAAGTGTTATTATATTTTAAAAACGAATCTAAAAAGTAATGTGTGTTTGTCATGCATAATTCAGTGTTTTTCAGAAAAAATTGAGTAGCCAGTTATATGGCCGGCAACTATGCAGTAAAACGAAAGCATTTGTGACATTTACTTTATATATTGGGGAAAGTAGCCGGCATCAAGAGTAAATGTAACCGCTGGCTGCCGGTATTTACAGAGAACACTGATACTGGTAAACTAAATACAATAACTTTCTGCGACAGGATTACAGCTTTGTAAAATTGTTTTTTGAGTTATAATGGTAAGCAATTCATACACATGTACTTAAAAAATATTGTCGTTTAAAATTAATTTTGAGAATGGGATGGAAGTACAGAAAATGAAAAGCATACAGGGATGGAAGTCAGTGGTTTTCCGTGAGCCCGGGGCAAGTAGATTTTGGCCTGGGCAACTCAATTTCAAAAGTTGGTATTCCGGCCGGGCAACTTGTTTTTTTTAAAGCTTAAAACAATTCAGTGCAATACAAATTACAATTGACCACCATGGATCAATACTAGTTAAATAACATTCATTATTAAGGAAAAGGAAATGATTTAATTCAGACTCATAATCATACATCATGCATTGAACATGTGTATTGTCAGCAATTGTATTTTATTATCTATTATTTTATTAATATAATGTATAATATACACATGTTCATATTTCTGGGCTCGTTATTATTTTTCTGGGCAACCAAAATACTAAAGATGGTTGCCCACAATAGTAAAAAGGGAGTTTCAATCCCTGACAAATCATTGTAACTTTATTGTTATAAGCATTGCATTAAAGTTGTGATTGAGGTTTGCTTGTTGTTTATAGTATATTTACTTTTAAGCTCGATTATTATATATGAAATATATATATTGGGGCTATCCTACTCACCCCGGCGTCGGCGTGCGCGTTGGAATGTTTGCGTACCACCTCAAATATTCCCTATGTCCATTGATATATTGCTTGTATTTTTTGCATACTTCTTTACCAACATGATTCCAATCTATAAACAAGAGCAGACAACTGTATCAAGTATTTTGTAAGAATAAGGCCCTTATTTCACTTAGAATACGCATATTATTCATAAATCTATGCTGGAGTTTGCGTATCACCTCAAATATGTTCTATGTCCCTTGTCCTTTTTTTCACTTAGAATATGCATATAATTTATAAATTTATGTTAAAGTTTGCTTACCACCTTTAAATTGCCGTAACTTCTTTATTATGCTCCCTCATTTTTTTTTTGGGGGGGGGGAGCATACAGTCGCCGCTTCGTCTGGCCGTCCGTGCGCAATTTTTGTCCGGGCTATTTATCTGCAACTAATGACAGGAATTCAATTAAACTTTATGGGAATCTTCGCTACCAAGAGGAGATGTGCATATCATAAGCCGGTTCTGGTCGGATGATTTTTCACAGAGTTATGGTCCTTTAAAATTTTCCATTAATTGTAAATATAGTGCAATTTGTGTCCGGGCTATTTCTCAGCAACTAATGTCCGAAATTCAATGAAACTTTTTGGGAAGCTTTACTACCAAGAGGACATGTACATATTATTAGCCGGTTTTTGTCAGATGATTTTTCACAGAGTTATGACCCTTTGAAATTTTACATTGAACATTAAGTGCAATTCTTGTCCGAGCTTTTTCTCTATAACTTATTACGAGAATTCAATGAAACTTTATGGGAAGCTTCACTACCAACAGGAAATGTGCATATTATCAGCCGGATATGGTCGGTTGATTTTTTACAGAGTAATGGCGCTTTGAAATTTTCTATAATCTGTTCATATAGTGCAATTCTTGTCCGGGCTATTTCTCCCCAACTACTGACTGGAGTACAATGACGTTTTATGGGAAGCTTAGCTAACTTGAGGAGATGCGCATGCTATTAGTGGGTTCTGGTTAGATGATTTATTTGGAGAGTTATGGCCCTTTAAAATTTGTAAGTTGCTAAACCATCCATCGTATTATCTTGTCCAAAGTTATGCCCCTCAAGACGTTTCCTTTTATCTGAATATTTAGGGAAATATTGTGACAAAAAACCTTTGGGGAGCATCACCCGTCTCCGATTGTTTCTTGTTTATCATCAAATTTGATTCATGCTTTGACAAAACAACACTACCTTGACATACCACAATGGACACCACCCAAACTTGAAATAAAAGCTTATTAATTTGTGTTATGTCTTTACAAATGTTCAATTGATTGTGGAAAATATACTTGAACTCAGAATCGTCTATAAAGTACAGCTTTATAAAGTACAGCTTCTTTAAAACATAAACGATCAATATGTTTCAATTATGGTCCTCTTCCACATAGAATATGACTATATTACATTGACCTTATTGAATATGAACAATTTCCCCATGATAGCTTTTGTTATACTGTCAAGCAATCGAATAATCGAGCGCGCTGTCCTCTGACAGCTCTTGTTATGTGCCCCAGTCTATATTAGGGGACATATTGTGTTTGCACTGTCTGTTTGTTGGTTTGTTTTTTTGCGTCAAACTTAAACATTGGCCACAACTTTTGCAATGTTGAAGATAGCAACTTGATATTTGGCATGTATGTTTGTCTCATAGAGCTGCACATTTTGAGTGGTAAAAGGTCAATGTCATCATTCAAGGTCAAAGATAAAATATATTGGGTACATATTATTTCACAAACACATATTGTTTATGGCTCCTATAAAAGCTGAAATAGTGTCAACAATCTTTATGTACAGCACCGTTTCATTTGCAATCAATTATCAAATAATTCCAATTGTGTGCTACATTTAATTATAATGCTTTTTTGAAACAATATTGATTGTTGCCCACATTTTTTATGATTTTATTTATTAAACGCTTATATTGTTATTCTCTCATGAACCTTTTATTATCGATTGTCAAATAAATATAATACAAAGTTATTGTCTGTCAGTGTTATACTAATTCCTAATCGAATTTCATTGATATTTTGATAACTTTTAATCTGATACCAGGGTCGAGTTAAAAATGGTTTCGTTCGCTTAAAACCATGGCCGTCAGGGGCAAGACAGTTTTCCTTTCATGGGTACATGTATAGTAAAATCTTTTTACCACTCTAGAAATCACCTTTACTGTCCATCCTTCAAGAAACTTGGTCAGGTCATTTGTTCTAACGATATCTTGGCTGATTTGTTTATGAATATTTATCTTCAAAACTAACATTGGGCATATAAATTAAGCATTGATGTTTAATAAAACACTTATATCTTTTAGCTCGGCTGTTTTCGGATAAAACCCTAGGTATTGTCATAGCCAGCTCGCTGTGTCGTGTCTTTCTGCCGTCCTGGGTCCGCCATGCTAAAACCTTAACATTAATTTGGCTTTAAAATCAAAGTTCTTCCACCTACAACTTTGAAACGTCATATGTAGATGCACCTTGATAAGTTCTACACGCCAAACCCATTTTTTGATCACTAGGTGAAAGGTTAAGGTCACTGTGACCTCTTAAAAAATATTATGACAAGCTTTCATTATTCTAAACTGCACCCGCAGCCGAGCGTCGGCATCCGTTATGCCGTGCTTTTGTTGTGATAATAGTTTAGTTCCTTAGAATTCAACAAGGAGAGTGCCTTTAGGCCCATGGTCCTCTTGTTGGGATACTAACGCTGAATGGGTCAAGTCCCCCCCCCCTCCAGATACTACTTCTCCGTACCTCGAGTACTTTGAAGTATACTTCACCGAACACCGATTTTCAAATGATTATTTTGGGTACCCCGGTATACTTACAGGTACCCCATATTTCCTTATAACAAATGGTACCCCATATAGTTTGTACCTAATTTTTGTTCGTAACCAAAAGTTTTAGTACACATTTTTTTTTTGTAACCAACATTTTCGTACCCGATTTTGTTTTCGTACCTACATTTTTTTATTACCCACAATTTTCATACCACCATTTTTTTCGTACCCAAATTAATTTTGGCATAAATTGTCCGTACCAAAAATTTTCGTACCCACAATTTGTTTCGTAAACATATTTTTGATATCAAAATTTGTTTCCTACCCATTTTTTTGGCAATTTTTTTTCGAACCCAAAATTTGTACCCACATTTTTTTCGTTAACAATTTTGTTGTACCACATTTTTTGTCGTACCCAAATGTTCATTCCCACATTTTTCTTACCCAAAATGTTCGTACCCACTTTTTTTAGTCTCCAATCATTCCATCCCGCGAAACCCTAATGGTGTCGCAACTCTAGTTAATAAGTAAGGAAACCTAAATGACGCTTGACGACATAAGTAATTAACGGACACATATTTTGATTGACTACAATTGTAAAAATGATTTTTACCGCTGTACAATTGATTAAATCATACATTTTTTACTGCAAATCAATTTAAGTCCAACCAATCAAAATTCAGTGTATTTGCATGTAAAGAGGATATACCGCTAAATAAGATAATATGACATAATAATTGGTCATTGAAGGGGAATTGTTCATATATGTTGGCGTGTTTTGCAATGCGTCATTAAATGCATTTGTTTTTACATTTACATATCGGAACTTTAAAGTTCGCACTTTTGTTAATTGTGTTGATTTTCCACACGTTAACAGGTCCCTTTTAGCTCTGTTGAAACTGGGTGAGATAATCACGAAACTTCAAATAGCATGTATATCTTTAGATGTTCGCGAACTTTATATATATTAATAATGGACAGTCATGGCTGTTAAAATATTTGTAATGCGCCATTGCCTGTTATATGGTTTATAGTTAATTACTCTAAGTGTTCGGACACATCAACAGAAATCTTGTCCAAACATTAGATTCATACATAATTAAAACAATTCAAGAGTTTGTAAAATAGCACGCCGTATAGTATAATTTTATTTTATGTAGTTGTCACTTTAAGCTATCCGGTGATGTCATTGTATACTTCCGTTATACACGAGGATTTACCTTATAACACAAGCTTAATGGGCCATTGCCCTCAGACATCTGCAATGTTGTATTATTTAAGTCCAGTTGTAAAACCGTATGATTGGAGTGTCACCTGTGTAAATTTCAGGTAAAATAACAATGTATTTATGCGAACAATTAGAATAATTAATCATAAACGAAAATGTGTGTGTCTTATAAAATAGAGACACGCCATATAATATAGGCTAAAAACGGTGGTACCCAAAAACTGACGGTTTCCGAAAACTTTGAGCAATTACGGTAATAAAAGCACACATACTTGTACGGAATTGTACTCAAACGATGCTTTTAAAACACAACTTAGGAGTAATTGAATTTAGACAGTTATGATGAGTATATATCTCAAACGAAGAAACATGAATTGTGTATAATTTTGCGAGATGAAATGCTTAAATGCATGGATCATAGCATGTTAGATTGAATTAATGTCACGTGAAAAAAGCTTTTTCATGTTTAAAATTGAATTTTGAGCTATCCTATTATCTTGTATTGTTTTAACACATAATTGTTCTGTCTGTACAACTGCTAATAGTTTAGGTTTGTGAGACATTTCAAAACAGATAAAAACAATTTAAAACTAATATCACATTGAACATTTTATGGATGTTGAATTACTTAAAAAGGAAAGCCCAGAATTACACATTGAAAGTATATGCACTAACATTTTTTGTAATTGTATTTGTTGTGTATAGTTTTTTTTTGTTTATTTTATGCTGTACAGTATTATACACATTTATATGAATATAAAGCTATGCAAGTTTCACAATCTCTAAGTAACCTAGTATTGTGTTTCATTTACCGTTATCTCATAGATCAATTCAAAATGAACACTCTTTACAATTTTCGAACATAATATTATTTGTATATGTTTTATAATTTATCTTTAATCCCGTAAGTACACATACAAACATATAAAGCACCTTAATATAACATTCAGGTCGCTTTGTTTTATGAAATTATGGAACTCCTTTGAGAACCAGGCGTAAACAAGTTTTTTACACTAATGATTTATATTTGGTATATGTACTGTGATATATGTATATATGTAACTAAACACGCGTAATTCTAGGAAAACGGAGAAAGGAGATCCTTTGGGACAAGAAGAAAAATGCTAACTTTAAATCATCGTCTTTAACCTATTTATGCCTAGTGGAATCTCCCATCCTTCTAAATTGGATAAATTTGTTTACAAAATTAGGAATGCCTAGTATATTTATTTCTTTATTTAGAATATTTCTTACAGAACGTCCTTTAGGCAAACAACACAGACCCTGATGGGACTCCGCATCATGCGGCGTCTCATCTTGGTCTACGCTGTTTGCCAATGCCTTTTTTCTAGACGCTATGCATACATGGGTTAGGCTTAGCCCTGGGGATTACTCCTAGAGATGCGAACATATATTTTGTTGACATTGTACCAGCTTTTCTGCCTATGAGCAATACAAAAACAATAAGAAACATTACACAAACACTATTTTTTTTAAACTATTGTATGTACAATTTAATTAAACATTTTATTAGTGCGAGATAACCCTTATTAAACGAATGGTCTTGTATTTATTAGACTGGTTATCATTTATTCAACGAATTAATGTCTTGATTTTCTATCAGAGCGCTTTGCATTAACATATGAGTCGCGTTCTGAGAAAACTGGTTTTAATGCATGTGCGTAAAGTGCCGTCCCAGATTAGCCTGTGCAGTCTGCACAGGCTAATCAGGGACGACACTTTGCGCTGTAATGGTATTTGTAGTTTCAAGGAAGTCCCTCCTTACCGAAAATCAAGTTTAGTCGGAAAGTGTCGTCCCTGATTAGCCTGTGCTAACTGCCTGTGCTTGACATATTGTATCTAACTAATATGTAACTTTTTTATAATGCATCTTTGTTAACAAAAATGTTTATATCCAAGAACGAGTTAGCTTTTGAAAAACAACCACACATTTAAAAGAGAACTGATATATTTACACTCTTGTTTTCCAAATCAAAAACCATATTAACAGTTATTATGTGAAAACGAAACAACTAAGGTGGATGAAATAGGCCAGCTTTGTTGGTATCAACTGTTAAGTGGGGTGGTACATTTTGAATAATTATTGTACCAGCTATTCCAAGTGTGTTATTCAATAGCATTAAACCGTTTACTCACGCAATACAAGTGTTGTCTTGCTTAAAAGTCTGATGACCGTCTGTTTGTTTTTACATTAAAACAACACCAACAATTACAATACACCCACCGGAGATATACACGGGTATGGCGTATGTTGATGCATGTAATTACAAACTTTTAATTGATGCCAATGACATTGAACTATACTTTAATATTGCATTATTATGATTCCATGCCTTCATTGGTTTTTGAATCGCCCTACATATACAATTAATTGAAACAGCATACACATGTTAGTCGAGGGTGTTGTATACAGAGACATGTTTACATATTAACGAAATTACATCATTTAAACTGTGTTTCACATATTGTACAAAATATGAACAATGCATACAATACAGTTTTTCCTATCGAACGTTATGACGCTAAAACATATGCAAACAAATAATACTCAGTTTTGCTAACGTTTAAAAACAACGCAGTTTTAAAGCCGTACACATGAACAACTATTTTTCTGTTGTTTCGTGTATGCGATACAACATTGAGAATAACTTTTATAAAAACACATATGTCTTCTGCTATTTAATTGTCAAGATTGTAGAAAATGTTTAATATTAAGGACTCCGTTTCAAATAGCGTTTAAGAAACGTTTTGCTATTTTTGTATGGAGTTATTTAATTTAACGCGTTTAAAACATGACACAAACAAGTTGTGTTTGTTTTATGAGTATTGAAAGCCTTTTAGGTAATATTTTTACTTTTCATTGATTTAGAAAGGATTCTATAGAATATACAAGTGAATAGGGGTCTTCTTTTGAACGCGAGGGTTAGCATTTTACTAAGTTGTTGACTACAATTTTATACAAGCGTACTTAAATAAACTGATGTTAAAGAAGACGCGACAATGGTATGTTATACATGTTATGCATAGCAAAATTTTATTCGCGACAGTATTACATAACTGCGAAACGTAATGGCCCATTAGCCAGTTTCACTGAAAAATATATATCAAGTTTCGCGAAGAAAGTATTTCTATTGTTAGACCAAATAAAACCTCAACTGCAAAAAAGTAAGCAAGTGACAGCGGTTGATGCCTTTGAAGAACATCAAGTAAAGTACATTATTATCATAAATAAAATTACGCTTGATAAATTTCTTATAATAAATGATATCTTTGCTCTGAAACATTTCGAAAATATAAATACATAATGTAACAGCACTCACATAATGCTGTTAAAATGAAAAAAAACCTTAATGTGTTATCCCTATTTAAGCTATGCATTATATAAAGGATTAGTCCGATTTTAAATTTGTTTGATTGGCGCTTTATGACGTAAATCATATTCTATACGAAAATGCTTGTAGATTGAAATAATGGTATGTGTTTATTTTAATGAAAAGAGCCTGCTACCAATAGATTTTGACATTAATGATAATTATGATAGGAAACAGTTTACACCTTAGACGCGCATTAGGCTTTACTGGCAATTCACCTTCTCGCCTGTATATCTGAATTCGTGATGCTGACTGAAGCTGATTAAATTGTGTATAAACCAGTTATATCGTACAGATATTCTCTTTAGAGACAAGTGATTTTATGAGACTCAGTTTATTGCCATGGTTATGTAATACTTTTGTGCGCGTGATGCGGACTATAGCACGCACAACATCACGTTTTTATACTGACTGCATATCCAAAGTAGTGCGTGTTCGAAATGAGAAACAAATCTCAATAATCAGATCCGTTTTGCATCTCAGCACACATGCAATTCATTGAAGTCCCATGGTACACAAATACCATTCAAACAAGTGGCATGTGTTGGAATTAATAATGTAATTATGTATATGATAATCTTCCATTTTTCTCGAGCTCATTTAGGTCGATTTTCAGTTTCTTGACATTGAAATAAATAATGTACTCTACTTTAAATCGCCTATATGGGAATAGTGGACTCAGTTAAATTGCATGTCATTCAATGACTTATTATAGAATGCATCAAACACTCCAAATGATAAACACAATAAACACACACAAAACAATATTTATTAATAAAATACATTTATACTGCCAAATGAAAAACAAAATAAATACATCGAAAAAGAGCTCAAACAAAGAATATTTAAGATCAAACACTCAGCAAATCATGTGTTAAACCATTTATGCCTAGTAGACTCTCCCATCCTTCTAAATTGGATCAATTTATTACCAAAATTAGGGATGTCTAGTATATTTATTTCTATATTTAGAATATTTCTTACAGAAATCCAGAAGAGACGCCGCACGGACTTTTTTCTAAACGCTATGCATAAATTGGTTAACTGTATAAACCGTTTAATCATATTAATATAAAACCTAAGAGGTATACCATTACCAGCTGTGTCTGGTCATTCATGGACCGCTAAGCAGTAATACGTGTAATCTTAACCCTTTCCAACTCAGAAGCAAAGTGACAGAAGCTATGTGCAAACATCATGCAATCAGAACAGCCTGCGAGTAACTCGCACTCTGTTCAGGTTTAATATTGGTTGCTGCTCATCAGCAATGGAGCCTTACACTTTTGAATCTAGTAAGAATGGTCTTTAATAAATTTTAACTTTTTTAGGGACTACACATGTGTGGAAATACGTATCTAAGTGGTATAGAGTTCACTTGTGATTGTGTAATTAACTTACTTAATCATATCATACCAATAATAAGTATTCTTACCGTATGCGTACACTGTTCAGAAATGCCATTGCTAAATTGAAGTAAAATTTAATTTTGCTGGTTTTTGACGATGCTGCGAAGCTCGTCTAACTTATCATACCATAACAAAAATCTTTACAATGGCGACCTATGTAAAAAACCGAGCCAGTCCCTTGAGATAGATCGATTTTTCTAATCGGCAAACCTCGCTGATTATCATTGATAAGGTATAGGAAGGTCAGCTATAAATAGGATAGCATATTCTTGGAAAAAAATTTAATAATAGTTTGAAAACGTTAATTTTAAAGCAGTTATATTCAATCAAGTATTTTTTTTTAGACCAATGAAACAACCATGCATTTTCTGTATTGTATTTGACATGTGTCGTGATTCAGTAAATTAATTGCGAATTAAAACGTGTATAATTAACTTTCAACGCGATCATTAGTGTAAAGAAAACGAATTATTTCGAACCTGCCTTTTGTAAACGTTGTAGCGACTCTGGTATATACACAGCATAATAGCGTTTGAAATCTGTGAAACTCGCTCTTATTCGTGCTTTCTCATTTTGCATATTTAATTAACTTTTCAAACAGAAATTACAGAGCCACATCAGTGCACATACCATGCTCTGTATTCATCAATTTGTTGAATATTGTTTGCTGTTTTAAACACATTTTAGGTCATATCGCGGAAATTTAGTTAACCTTACCAAGTGTTCATGGGTGAACTCACGTATTCAAGTGCTCTTACGACTATGTGCTCATACCTACTTTCGGGAATCATCATGCAATTATTGTCGTACTTAACGAACAAACATGCCTAAGCTTATTAAATTAGAGAAGGAAACAATAATCAAAAGAGAAAAATTATATGTTCATCCACATGGGCATGTGAAATCACGTCGGTACACATAGCTTCATTAACTTAGGAAAGGAAACAACGAAATATAATGTTTGGTATGCTATACATGTGCAACTAAAGAGCATGGTGCAATTAAAGAGCATGTTAAGTTTAGAATTTATATGCTGAAACGTAATGTTGTAACCAACAAACGTTTTACTGTAACAGAATGCTTTTTTTAAAGATAAGTGGTACAGAAAATACACGTCGAATATCTTTTTGAATATATTTCTTGTTATATTTGATCGAGAATGTAACCCAGTTTCGCTGAATGGATCAAGTTCCCCACGGTTACTACTTCCCCGTACCCCCATTTGTTTCGTACCTTACATTTTTCGTACCCACTTCTTTTTTTCTTACACAATTCTTGTTCGTACCCAAATTTTCTAGTACCAAAATTTTGTTCGTACCCAATTTTTTTTCCTACCCACATTTGTTTTAGTAACCAAATCTTTTTAGTACCCAAGTTTTCTTTGGCATAATGTTCGTACCCAAACTGTTCGTACCCATTGTTTTCCTACCCAAATTTGTTGTACCCACATACACAATTGTGGAGATGTAGATATACTTAAATAGATGCTTTTTATATCAATCCTAATCAAAAGCATCGTCACACCCGTACTGTCAGTACTTTGATTGAAGTCGCAGTTGTTATATTGGACTTAGATTGAATCAGTTTGTAATGTAAAATCGATTTACCACATTTGAACTGCAAAATAAACTTAAAATTCAAACATTTGTATTTTAAAAACAACATTTGTCTAAACCAACATTTCTGTGAAACCACAGCGTGTAGAGTTGTTGATCAATTTTCTTTGGCTCGAACAAAAATTTTCCTGAACTGTATATTTCCATTTGCATCACCGTAATGGACTTTTCAAATATGTATAAAGTAATTACACTCTTACTGTAGTTATTGCATAAATATTGATGATTCAAGACGGTTCACATAATCAAGCCATGCAGGTTCCAATTACTCTCGTGCAATATTCAATTTTTCAAACGGAAACTAATATAAAATAATATCACGTCCATATAAGATGTCCTACAATAATGGAATTTTCTATAGATATTCCTGTGATAACAATTTATGTTGTTTTCGATATTTGAGAGTATGCTTAAAGTTGACATTTAGAAAGTATGGTTGTTTATGTTGATTGCATCATGCACCTGTATACTTTAAAAAGGGCATGTTTTGTAAAACATAACCAACGGCACAAACGTTTGCCAATGTTGTATTTTAAGAGCTCGAGGTTTGATGTCGAAAACATGCATTACAGCATATCAAATCTTCTTCATTGTATTGTTACGCATACTAATATGTTGTTTGTTATTTCTGGAATGTCTATGCTCGTACACTAAATGCATTATCTAACTGCAGTGCACCTTGTTAACCCATTTATGCCATTTATGAGAGTCCACTAGGCTGTTGCCGGATATCCGCCATTTTTTCTGGGTTAATACTTGTATTATTTAAATCGCTCATACATTGTTTTACAAATAATTGATTATCCCCTATAAGTTACCTTTTCATGGTAAACCGACTTATTATATATAATGGTTTGTTCGTTACACATCTATAAACGAATTCCTAGAATGATTTCGTGTCTTCTATTTTAGAACATTAAACATTTCTGACACACTCACACGTCACACAAAGTATAATTGTCGCATCAAACAATAAATGGAAGCATAATGGCTCCTTTGATATGTCTGCGAACATCAGTCATTTCTAAGGAGTTTCATAACCATCTGGTTATGCATACATTTTGGGATGAATTTTGTCCATCTAAAGATCATTCTAGACATTGTTTTACAAAACGTGTGAGGAATGGATATTGATATTATGACACACACGTATGTTTGTTAGAACATAAGAATATTACAAACATGATAAGAATGAAAAGTATAAGTTGACATTCTACAGTTAACATCACTGTATAATTACTACCAAACATCTTTTATTTATTCTTTATAATATTTATTGACAATTGGTTGCGATAGTCTTTAAGCATTCACTATTTTATTGTTCCGATAACTGAATGAATCGTATTTCTATAACCGGTGTTTGTATCAGAACGTACACAGTGAACAGTTTGTTGTTACGGAAAAAAAACTCGGAGATTAACACAAACTGAAAAGACCAGAAACATACCTTCCTATGCACATCGATTCACGTAATAATAGTGCAAAAACACACACAATCTGCAAACGTAGCATAGTGTATGAAAAGTAACCCAATATGTCAATCCTAAATTGGTAGTGTTGGTTGAAAACACTGGCAAATATATAATTAACAAATGGAAATTTGCGACCGCACGCACATGTTTATTTCATGCTATGAACTAATACACGTCAACACGCATTAATAGGTCGACTGAATTTATTAAAACTATTTAAAATTATTTATTAATTCAAAGTTATGCCTTTCAGATGATTTTAACGTGTTCAAATAAATGTTGTGTAAGGACAACATTCGTTTTAATGCTGATCGGTTAATCGCAATGAACACGATATGTTATTGTTGATAAAATACTACTAGTACCCTGGCATTTATAGAAGTCTTATCAGTCACTAACACACGTTGGTACGTACTTCTAGTCAGCGGGATCGATAAAGAAGTTGTGTACATAACACTTATCCATCATCTAAGCACTCTGGCAGGAAATTGTCACAATTAATTCTAAAAAAAATCTGAATCCTCTTAATTTGACATGCTGTCTTACTGCTGACTTACGTTATTAAATCTGAATTAATATTTTGGAACAGTATTAACATATTTTTAGATACAATAAACTACATTATTAACAGACGGATGAAAGCTACCTAATCCATCAGGATAGATTGTTATAATAATAGTTTATATGGACTTTTTGTACATGCAACCATCAGAGTACTAAATCACCCTCTCTATCTAAAACTTAATCTATGACTCGTTACATTACCGTTCTTCATTTTTGCTTGTCAATACGGAAACATATACAACATATCTAAACGGGGGTTGGATACATTGTTGCATGATTGTTTAGTCCCGCTATAGGGTATTCCACTCAATGTATAAACCATGTTGTATACATATATATATATATATATATATATATATATATATATATATATATATATATATATATATATATATCTATATATATATATAGGATCCCCTTATTTATCAATGATCGATTTTAGTGATTCAGCTAATTATGCGTATATGAAAAATCTAAAAAAAAGATTATATACAGTGGTATTACACACACGGTTTTTGGAGCGTGTTTATTCGAATGAATAGCAGAACTGTCCATAAATCATGTCGACCAATGTGTGCAAGTTTATTTTTTGTAATACACGCTGTTTAGAATGGAATGGAATATTTTACTTTCTATAAATAGTATTAACCTTTCGATGAATGTAAACGGATATTGGTCTCAATGAGTCGGACATATATCTAGAATGTTCAAAATATGGATATTTTGACGTACAGTCATGAAGTTCTTTGTTTTACAGCATTCTTAATCAAAAGTATGCATTAAATGTGCGTCGTTTGTATAAATCTAAACTGAGTGCACATAGTGCAATATCATAATGAAAGATTAACCCGTAATCTTAAGCTATGTACTAAATGGAATATATCTATGTAAAATTAAGCAACACTCAGCAATGGTTCTTTACTATTTTTGTCGTACTTAGAAAACTGAATATATCAACGGGATTCAAAGCGATCGACTAACGGATTTCTGCCTCCAATCGTAAATGTGGTATTTTACATTGAATGTCTATATACATATCATAAGCCCTTACGATTTAGCTCAGTCAACGTTATTTGCAAAATACTACAGTAGCAATGAAGTCCAGATAGCAGTACATCGACCGACTAGCGCGCCATTAAACTTGTAACAGACCAAAGCCAAATGGGTAATCTGTTGTTTTTTTTTTCCCCTATTTATTCAAAATTAAATACATATGTTTTAAAAGTATAGTAGAAGAACTAAACACCAATTTGTTCTTTTTGTAAAACGTATATCAACTTAGTTATTTTTTTTTTTTTAAATTGTATAATTATATCGCATTACCATTATGCTATGTCAAAAGTGTAATCGCAAAGTTCTATGTTGTAAACAAACAGCAACTATTTATTATTTTGTCTCGTATGCACTTCGTGATGGAAACTGTCATTGATGTTAAAATGAATTGATGAAACCTCAAACACATTTACATAAATATAGATACGTTAAGTTACGCTAAAAATGCATGATTTACTGTGAATAAACGCCACGTGAGGACAAGCAAACACCATATTGCATAAAACATAAATATCTGACTTTTGACGTTTATAAACACACGGTGGCAAGCCTGAGTGAGCAGGTTGTGAAAAAGCAGTTTCATCACCTTCCCCACCAAGTTCAGGCTCTACAAGTCCCTCGTAATTTCCATCCTACGGATGCAAGACCTTGACGCTTCACGCGGAAACAGAACGCATGCGAAAGGAATTTAAACATAAATTTCCGCGAAGAGTGCTTCTAAACATAGCACAAGACCAGCGAGTACGTTGCGAACATGACTGCAACACTAGTTGGTCCATAAGAGCCCCTACTGGCGACCGTCCAACGAGTAAGCTTTGTTTGGACACGTCACCTGGGTCCGGTTTAATGAGAGCGACCATGGTCGGGCGACTATGGTTGTACAAGCGAATAATCGTCGTGCGACGATTACCGGGTTTAAAAGAGAGCGACGATCGTCAGTCGACCGCGCGTTGTTCGACATACTGTCGAGCGACCGCAGTACACCCATCACACCACGACTGCTAGTCGCTTGACGCTTTGTCGGCACCCAAAACCCGTGCCAGGAGACTCCCAGACAATCTGAGACGGTACCAAGATCGTCTGGGCATCTGTAAGACAATCTCAGACAGTCTGCGACGGTTTTAGAAGGTCTCTCAGACCAGCTGGGCACATGCAGGAGACTCCAATAGAGTATTCGATGGTGCCAAGACCATCTTGGCACCTGCAGAAGACTCCCTGACAGTGTGCGATAGTGCCAAGACCGTCTGGGCATCTGCAGGAAAATCTCAGACTGTGCCAGACAATCGCCCTGACCTCCGGGGCATCTGCAAGAGACTGTCAGAAAGTCGGCGACGATGCCAAGACCGTTTTGGTACCTGCAGGTCTCCCAGACCGTCGGAGCACCGGCAGGGGACTCCCAGACAGTGCCACACAAAATACCAGACCGTCGGGCACAAAAAGGAGACTTCCAGAGAGTCTGCGACGGTGCCAAGACCGTCAGGGCAACTGCAGGAGACTCCCAGACGGTGCAAGAAATAAGCCAAGACCGTCGGGGCACCTACAAGAGACTCTCAGACAGTCTGCGACGATGCCAAGACTTTTTGGGCACCAGCCGGAGACTCCCAGACAGTCTATCAGACCTTGAGGCACCTGCAGTGTCTCCAAGATAGTTTACGACGGTGCCAAGACCCTTTGTGCAGCTGCAGGATACTCCCAGACGCTATACAATGCTGCAAAGAACGTTTGGGCATCTGCAATAGACTCCCAGAACGTCTGCGACGTTGCCAAGACCGTCCAAGCACATGCAGGAGACTCACAGACGGAGTCAGACAGTCTTCCAGATGGTCGGGACACCTGCAGGAGACTCACAAACAGTCTGCGACGGTGCAAAGACCGTCTGGGCACCTGCAAAAGGTTCCAAAACAGTCTTCGACGGAGTGAGAGACTGTCTGGCACTGTTACAAACTAACTGGGAGTCTCCTGAAATTGCCCAGACGGTCTTGGTTCGTCGTGGAATGTATGGGAGTCTCTTGCATGTGTCCCGCCGGTCTGGGAGACTGTCTGGCACCATCGCAGACAGTCTGGGAGTCTCCTGCAGGTGCAACTCCGGTCTGAGAGACTGTATGGAAACGTCGCAGACTGCCATGGGGTCTGCTGCAGGTGCCGCGCCGGTCTGAGAGACTGTCTGGCAACGTCAAAGACTGTCTGAAAGTATCCTGCAGGTGCCGAGACGTATTGGTACCGTCGCAGACCGTCTTTGAGAATTCTGCTGGTGCAAAGACGGTTTTCGCAACGTCGCAGACTGTCTGGGATTCTCCTGAAGGTGCCCTTACGGTCTGGGAGACTTCTGGCACCGTCTGCGCGTCTACTGCAGCTGCCCAGACGGTCCTGGCACCGTCGAAGACTGTCTAGGAGTCTCCTGCGGTTCCTCGCCGGTCTGGGAGATTTTCTGGCAGCGTCGCAGACTGTTTATGCGTCTCCTGCAGGTGCTGAGACGGCCTTGGTACCGTCATAGACTGTCTGGGAGTCTCCTACTAGTTCCCAGACGGTCTTGGCACCGTCGCACACTGTCACGGAGTCTCCGACAGGTGCCTCGCCTGTTTAAAAGACTATCTGGTACCGTCGCAGGCAGTGTGGGAGTCTCCTCCAGGTGCCCAGACGGTCATGATATCGGTGTAGACTGTCTGGGAGTCTCCTGCAGGTGCCCATACGGTTTTGGCACCGTCGCAGATCGTCTAGTTGTCTACTGCAGGTGCATCGCCGGTCTTGTAGACTTTCTGACACCGTCGCAGACTGTCTAGGAGTCTCTTGCTGGTGCCTCGCCGGTCTGGAAGACTGTCTTGACACCTTCGCAGACTGTATAAAAGTCTAGTGCAGGTACCAAGATGGTCTTGACACCATCGCAGACTGTCTGGGAGTCTCCTGTAGGTGTCAAGGCGGTCTTGGCACCGTCTCAGACTGTCTTTGGGAGTCTCCTGCAGGTATGTTGAATGCGACGAGTGGTCAGTCCAATGCATTCCTCTTTATGTCCCGTTGCTTTTTTACATGTGTCTGCTGTCCTCAACTCCACCGCACGCGTTTATGGCTGTCACAATCTCCTGCAACTTGTTTCGCGTATTTGTCTCGATCACCAATGGCCCGTGCTTTCTCTCCAGCAGCTTTTTGTTCTCGATAACAAGCTCTAAAAGGATATCTATCTCTTTTTGGACCAAGAATGGCACAGACTCAAAACAGTGCTGTCTTCGTCTTCAAGTTTTCGCGTGTATTTTCGACGTCGGATGTTGATGGTGATTTTTCTAAAAAAAAGCGACTACCACGACCGCAGTCGACTGACCACATCGTCGTGCGACCACAGTCTCGGCAACTTGCTCCTTGAACGCAACGAGTGGTCAGTTGACGGCAGACGAGCGTCGGTCGACCACACGGTCAACCGAATACAGTCGGGTTTTGTATTTTTTTATTAAACCGGACACAGGCACGACTCTCTTTGCAAGACTGCTCTCCAGGGTCCGGTTTAATGAGAGCGACCATGGTCCACCCCTCACACCACGACTACTGGTCGCTTGACGCTTTGTCGGCACCCAAAACCCGTGCCAGGAGACTCCTAGACAATCTGCGACGGTACCAAAATCATCGGGGCACCTGTAGGACAATCACAGACAGTCTGTGACGGTTTCAGAAGGTCTTCCAGACCAGTTGGGTACCTGCAAGAGACTCCAAGACATTCTGCGACGGTGCCAAGACCATCTGGGCACCTGCAGAAGAGACCCAGACAGTATGCGACGTCGTCATAGTGTCTTAAGGACCCGCAAGGCACCTGTAGGACACTCACAAACAGTGTGTGACGGTGCCAGTCTCCAAGACCGGCGGTGCACCTGCAGGACACTCCCAGATAGTCTACGATGGTGCCACGACCGTCTGTGCACCTGCAGGAGAATCCCAGACTGTGCCAGACAGTCTCCCAGACCTCCGGGGCACCTGCAAGATACTCTTAGACAGTCGGCGACGATGCAAAGTCTGAAGGAGACTCCCAGACGGTGCCAGACGGTCTCCCAGACCGTCGGGGCACTGACAGGAGACTCTCTGACAGTATGTGACGACGGAAAAACCCGTCTTGGCGCCGGCAGGAGACTCGCGCATGGTGCCAGAAAATATACCACACCGTCGGGGCACAAGCAGGAGACTCTCAGACAGTCTGCGACGGTGCCAAGACCGTCAGGGCACCTGCAGGAGACTCCCAGATGGTGCAAGCAATTCTCCCAGACCATCAGGGCACCTGCAAGAGACGTTCAGACAGTCTGCAACGATGCCAAGAATGTCTGGGCACCAGCCGGAGACTCCCAGACAGTCGCCCAGACCGGTGGGGCATTTGCAGGGACTCAAAGACAGTGTCCGCCGTTGCCAAGACCGTCTGGGCAGCTGCAAGAGACTCCCAAACTGTCTGCGTTATGCAAAGTACGTCTGGGCACCTGCATTAGACTCCCAGACAGTTTGCGACGGTGCCGATACCGTCCGGGCACCTGCATGAGATTTCCAAACAGTATTCGATGAAGTGAGAAACTGTCTGGCACTATTTAAGACTGACTGGGGTCTCCTGAAGTTGCCCAGACGGTATTGGCACGTCGCAGAATGTATGGGTGTCTCTTTCATGTAACCCGCCGGTCTGGGAGACTGTCTGGCACCATCGCAGACAGTTTGGGAATCTCCTGTATGTGTTATGACGGTCTTGATTCCGTCTCAGATTGTCTGGGTGTCTCCTGCAGGTGCCCCTCAGGTCTGAGAGACTGTCTGGCAACGTCGCAGACTGTCGAGCTCAGGGTCTGCAGCAGGTACCCCACCAGTTTGTGAGACTGTCTGGCACCGTCAAAGACTATCTGAAAGTCTCCTGCAAGTGCCGAAACGGTTTTCGCACCGTCGCAAACTGTCTGGGAGTCTCCTACTGGTGCTCAGACCGGTTTATGCAGATGCCCCGCTGGTTTAAAAGACTGTCTGGCACCGTTGCAGACTGTCTTGAAGTCTTCTCCAGGTGCCCAGACGGTCATGATATCGTTGCGGACTGTCTGGGAGTCTCATGCAGGTCTCAAGGCGGTTTTGTCACCGTCGCAGATCGTCTAGGAGTTTCCTGTAGGTGTCTCGCCGGTCTGGTAGATTATCTGACCGCGTCGCAGACGGTCTCGGGGTCTCCTGCAGGTGCCCAGATGGTCTTGGCACCGTCGCAGACTGTATAGGAGTCTCTTGCAGGTGCCTCGCCGGTCTGGGAGACTGTCTTGGCATCGTCGTAGACTGTCTGGGAGTCTCATGAAAGTGCCCCGCATGTCGGATGTGTCAGCTGTCCTCAACAGCACCCCACACGCGTTTATGGCTGCCACAATCTCCTGCCACTTTTTCCGCTTGATTGCCACGGTCACCAATGGCCCGGACTTTCCCTCCAGCAGGTTCTTGTTCTCGATAACAAGCTCTAAAAGGATATCTATCCTTTTTTGGAACACGAATGGCACTCGAATCATTGCTGTCTTCGTCTTCCATTTTTCGTGTGTATTTTCGCCGTCGGATGTTGATGGCGGAAGTAGTATTTTTTCTTAAAATAGCGACTACCACGACAGCAGTCGACTGACCACACCGTCGTGCGACCACCGTCGCGGCAACTTGCTCCTTGGACACGACGAGTGGTCAGTTGGCGGCCGACGAGCGTCGGTCGACCACACAGTCAACCGACTACAGTCGGGTTTTGTAGTTTTTCATTTAACCGGATCCAGGCACGAATTAGGGGGTCGACGTCGAGGCCGTCAGAGGAAAAACTGGATGGATAATATAAACGAGTGGACAACCCTTCCAATTGATGAATCAGCAGCAAACAGATCTGACTTTAGGAGCATTTCTGTATTGTCGACCCTCAATTCCGCACCCCATCCCAACGGCCATCCGGTTAAGGGATGGATGAAGTTGATACACGCTCATGGGGTAAACAGTCATATGACATCTGATACCAACATGGGATGACGAAATTAGAGAGTATATTACCCATTTTCATAGATTGTATATACCGATGACAAAAATGACAAAGATACTCCTTAATGAACTTTTGAATACCACATCCTGCCTGAGTGCTTATAGGTAGTCAACGATCATCTCGGCATGAAACAACCATGCCACTCCGTTAATTTTATTCATATGTATCTCTTAAGTAATCCCATTAGTAATTACGCTATATACTGTCTAAAGAATAACATTTGCTGACTAATGCTGTTAGTTTAATGGGTTTCTTAAAACACGAGATTTATATTGAGAATGTGATACAAATAATCATACATACAAATATGAACTAAGAGGACAAATAAGATCGAAATAGGTTCATCATGCAGACTATCTTGAACATACTGCGTTTCTCATATTTTAAAGACTTTATCATAGCAGGCTGCATTCACTTAGGAAACAACAGTTAATGCCTGTCGCCATATTCATTCATAACAAGTATGGCTTTATCACTATTCACGCTCCAGCACTTTTAAAAATCAAACGCACGGTAAATTGTACACAGAAAACGTATGAAACCAGTTAATCATATCAAAACAATTAATAAACAGATTAACAAGTTGCGCGATAATATTATGTAACGGTTATTTTCACCTACACATTTTGAATGTTATACACGAGTCCATTACTTGTCCTTAAAATTCAATCAAGTGCCGTACAATGTGTTGAAAGATTTAACTCTTTTTTTCAATTGACGAAAGAAACATTAAACAGCATCACGGACCGACATATCTTCAATAGACGGATGAAATATCAAGCAGACAGACGGACCAAAGTCGGGCGGGCGGACGGACGGACGGACGGACAGACAGACAGACAGACATACAGACATACAGACAAACAAACATACAGACAGACAGACAGAAAGACAGAAAGACAGACATACAGACTGATGGACGGACGGACGGGCGGACAGACCGACAGACAGACAGACAGACAGACAGACAGACAGACAGACAGACAGACAGACAGACAGACAGACAGACAGACCGACAGACAGACAGACAGACAGACAGACAGACAAACAGACAGACAGACAGACAGACAGACAGACAGACAGACAGACAGACAGACAGACAGACATAAAGACAGACAGACAATTGAATAACTAAAGGCAGTATGCTGCAGCTAATTTTTCACGATTATCAAAGGTCACCATTGTTGTCGTGTTTTTTTTACAAAATGACTATTTCAACGTGTGAGTAATCTTAAATATATGAAATGTAAGACGACTTTTTAAAATAAATTGAGAATACTGTTTAAAATAACCAATAATTGTATATATCTTTGCCTTAGAATAAATATTTTAAGTTTAAATATAAAGATAATTATATTGAAATTAAATGATAGTACGTTTTTGGTTAATTAAACGATATCATTTACTCATAGAGGGTGTTTTTATGTCATAAGAAAATATAGATTAATACCGTCTGTAAAGACATTGTCACAATGGAGCACACGACCAACAAGTACGTCCGTGACATGAAAACCCGTTCTTCGGGCAAAGAGTTCCTATTGGCGACCGTCACACGACAAACACTAGCTTGGGTTAGAAACGTCACCAAGTACGCCTCTATGTGCAATTCCATGCTGCGGGACCACTATAGTGAGATATTCGTTGGAGCCGGCTGAAGAGAAGCTGGCTTGAAAATGAGAAATAATTTTCACAAAAAACGTTCACTTGAATATCATATAATTAAATAACAATCAAAGTCAAACTGTATACAAGCTAAACATTATAACAGCTCATCACCATACAAAATAGAATGAATTAGTATCCATTCTCAGTTTCTTAATATCATAATAGTATTTTCGTGAACTCATTTGTTTGTAGAGTGAAAAACACCATTGAAAATCCAACATATAGTATACTGTTAAATTCTAGAATTTCTTCATTCCAAACAACGGGCCTATTCAAGTTTGATTGTTATACATAGGGCTACATGTCGTGTCTTTAGTAGTTCAGCAAGTCACACTTATATAAATAATGTATAACTACTTTGATAGGAAGATTTTAATACAAGATGTGTTTTGCTGGTGTGATGTGTGTCTAATGCATGAGTCAAAAAAGTAGTTCGAGCGTATTTTCAAATCTATTATTAACGATCGACAATTCTAAAAATAGTCTTATTGCACATATATGTCTTTCACTACAATGCAATCCAAACAAACATTGTAAGATAATCAGAAGTTTTTAATCAGATTGGTCGCTGAGAAATGTAAAAAAAAGAACAACAACCAACATACATCTCTTGCTCAACCGTTGGGCAGTAAAACAAATGCTTAAAACCAAACAAACACGTTCGTCATTCAGTTTTAGCAAACCACTACACTCAGCCGATGCAGTAAATACTCGATGTGTGTGCAAAATCCCAGTGAGTGTTTTTTGTCTGTTTTTGAAAAGCTACCTTATTATATGCGACACATTTACCAAATGTCTTATCAACAAAGGAGTCAAAATTTTAGACGTTAACATATCTATATTTATTTGCATTTTTTGTAACATCCATATACACGTATTATTATGTACTTCAAATGGTGGTTCTAAGTTCTAAGTTGACCACCTAATTAATCACTAAATCAGAGAGACTTTGTTTAGAAGTCATGCAGTGTTTCTGTCATTTAACACGAATGAGAACATAATAGTCAGTCGTCTGGTTCAGCGAATGTATCAAAAACGTGCTGATATCAAATATTTCACCGTACTGAAATAGCTTAAATAGATTTATATTCCCAGTATGCATTACCTATTTTAATGGATATTTCGTCGCGATGAAGAAAGTATGGTTATATTCTATCGCCGTACGATAATATGCCTACTGACATATCTAAACAGTATAGATCCACTTATGCCTCTGCATTTGTATATTATAATCGGGGTCATAAGATCCGCTAATGAAACCACCAAACAATGCATGCCTTCTTAGCTGATACGGTAGCTCTTGACAAGACTTCGTTAATGCTCTGGTTGGTCTGGCACTACGTTGAGACACATGGAATCATACCTATTTTTACGACGCTTATGTGATGGACAATAGACAGGGCACGAGCTTAAACAATAAGCCAGGTCCTTTCGAAGCTTATTGCAATGCTCTACTACTTCACAGCACAGGCTTTTGAGAGTATGGGATAGTTACAACTTTACGATGGCAATTTAAGTTGTATTAACAATGATCGATGAAAAACGTGATGTGTGTTTTCCACTTTCGACTGAGGATAATATATACACAAATCGATAATTAGTTCCTTAGCCAGTAGCGGTATATATATTTTGGTTGTTAAAATATTATTCTTTAATTAGTATTAGAATCTTTCACACTATTTTAGAAATTGTCATTTTAACAAATTGTCACCAAATTTCCTTATTGTTGTTCAACACACGAGTAGCCATTATATACGTTATTTGATGATACGTGCGTCTACATGATGATGTACCTTCTGAATGCTAACTTGAAAGTGCATAAATCATTTCATGTTAACAACGTGATCAAATACTATGTATTATGGCCAGTCAACTCATACACATCACATATTTTCCAATAAAAACAGATTTTATTTTTGTAATGCGATTTAATAAATACTTTTAAATGACTCACCATAAGTATGTAACTTATACTCATGCTAACATATATAAATGTAATATACAGACACATAGATCGAATCATGTTCCTGCCAAATAAATAAACATGTGTACCTTCCGTTCAGGCTTTTACCTAAAGTTGCTCATAATAATGTTTAAATTGCAATTAAAACACTTCATACTGCTGTATGTACAATATGTAAACATTGACACACTCTGATAAAGTGACACTGTATTACATTTTTATTTGTCTTACATTAACTTGTATACGTAAACACGTATTGACCGTTCTAACAAGGTTTCGAACTGGAAGTACATCATGTTATGTCTGCCAAGTAGTTGTTACGAAAACCAATTGTTACCGGAGTTTGAATTTGAATTTATTTTCTGAGACTGTCTCAAGAGGTCTCAAGCAATGAAGTCAAAATACTCAAACAAGAAATTTGTTATCAACGGCTTTGTTTACGAGAAGAAGTACGTCGTGTTGAGATACACGGTCATTCCTCTTTTATGTTAAAAATCATGGTAAAAATGCAATAGCCAGCCTTAAAAGAGGATACTCTCGTCTCTGGAAATTAAACGATTGGATTCCAAAACCGATTTACGTTAATCAGTTATTTTCATTTTCTGAAACTTCAAGCTTGTTAGACAAAGTGGGTGTTTGTAATCAAAACACGTCAATTGCTTTTCCGGGAACCTAATGCACTTACAATATTTGCATCAACATTGCAAACGCTCAATTACAATTAAATGCAATCGGCTAATAGGTAGTGTTTTTGCTGTAACGTTAAGAGGCCTTAGTTATTGCTTGACTCGAATATTTTTTATTGGACGCTTCGCTCGTACATACTAATCATAATTGTATTTACTGGGGCTCTATACGTTACAACAACAACAATGTGTTAACAAATTTCAAGACACATTTACACCATATGAATCAATAGTTTTGTACGTATAACTTGTATCATTACTAGCACACATATTATTGATTGCGTCGAACGTATGTTATTGTATTGATTAATTTTCTACTTAAAAATGTGTTGGAAACAACAATCCGAAAAACACATGCATGCCATATCATTTTCAAACATGTACTGCCTTCTTCTTTTGTGACAAGGCGATCAAATATGTTAATCACTTTTTTAAGTTAGTTTATTTGTTAAACTTGGATTGTATATCATTTTCAGCACTTATTTGACGCCGGTCAGTTAAAAAGTTCACACTTTCATTCGAAATTTAAATACTACCTTTAAAACTGGTAAGTATGCTAGCAAAGCTGGCAAGCTGTAAAGGCAAGACAAAAATATTCATGATACATCGTAGAAGTATTCAGCAATATCAACCAATAACATTTCCATTGTCAGCACACATCGAAACGTATTGTAATACGATTCAAATCAAGTCCGAAAAATATCCAAAATGTGATATAGTTGTGTCAGTTGCTGCTCACCTTAAAAACCTCGAATTTCAGCAAAATGGAAATAAAACTAAACTGACTGAAAACATGCAGTTGTTATAAAAGTACGGTGTTGCTGTCTAAATGCAGTGACTTATAATCATGCGAGTGTTTACCTCAGAAAGTTAAAAAATATATTTATTCGATTTATTGTTGTTTGCAAACCACAGCAACGATTAAACGAAATGTGTTGCGATATCAGTTTTTATTACGGACGAAACATGTTCTTCTTCATGTTCAAGTTAATAATTTTCTGTATATATAGTTCTACAACAAATAAAGTGCGTCGTCTGATTTTCCGTCGAAAGCCTGATCAATGTTGTTAAGTTGTTTTTTTCCTAAAATCGTCGGCTTTAATTGCATCATGTATTTCAACTATAAGTTGAAATTATCACTTTATAAAGCTGGTTACATTACTCTACATAGTGAGTTTAGACGATATGAATTCATCGTCTATGATAATAAATGTATAATGCACAATGTTTAAATGTTCTGTAACAACAACGTTCACAGGAGCCAAATAAATAGAGGATATTTTGTTGAATTTGATGGGATATCGATTTTAATTCACGAGTGATCATAGAAAATAATATTGTCCCTAGTGGCGCAGCCACGAGTGAAAATATATATTTTTTTTATGATCACCAGTGAATTTAAATCGATATCCCATCGAATCCAACAAACTTTCTTGTTATTGTATGCTTTTTTTACCGTAACAAAACAAAACAAAATAAACAATCACCAAACATGCAAATAATAATGATGGATAAAATACATTATATTCTAAATGAAAAACATGTAAAAAGATATTAAAAAGAGCTCACATAGAGTACCTTACAGATCAAACACTCAGCAAATCATGTGTTAACCGTATTAACCTTGTTAACCATATTAATATAAAACCTAAGTGGTATACCACGACCAGCTGTGTTTGGTCATTCATGGACCGCTATGCAGTAATGCGTTTAATTTACCCTTTCCCACTCATAAGTATAGTGACCATGGCTGTGAGCAAACATTATACGACCAGAACAGCCTGCGAGTAACTCGCAGTCTGCTCAAGTTTTATGCTGTTTGCTGCTAATCATTATCTAAGGGTTAGAAGTGAAGCCTTTAAAAGTTGAATCCAGTAAACAATGTCTTAAATAAAATTTAAATTCCTTAGGGACTACACATGTGTGAAAAAAAGTTTCTAAGTGGTAAAAGGTTAACTCGTGATTGTGTTATGAACTCACTTTCTCAAATAATACTAATAATAAGTATTCTAATCTTTAACATACACTGTCAATTAATGACATTGCTTAATTGAAATTACATGTAATGTTGCTGGATTTTGAAGTCGCAGTTATTGTGTTTGACTGGGATTGAATCAGTTTGTAATGTAACATAAATGTACTACATTTAAACGTCAAAATTTACTTTGACTTCAAACACAAGTTTTTTCAAAACAACATTTATCTGAACCGACATTGAAAAACTTTTAATTTTCGTTCACACGTCTGTGGACCCCGAGCGAGTACAGTTGTTTATCAATTCTCATTTTGCTCGAACAAAATGTTTCCTGAAAAGTACTATTCAATTTTCATCACCGTAATGGATTATTCAAATATTTATGAAGTAATTACATTCTTACTGTAGTTATTGCATAAACATTGATGAATTGAGAGGGGAGAGGGTACACATAATCAAGCGATTCAGGTTCCAATTACTATCGTGCAATATTCAAACGGAAACTAAAAAAAACTAAGAGCACGTCCTTATCAGATTGGATACAATAATGGAACGTTTTAAAAGATATTATTGTGGTAACAATTATTGTGTTCAATATTGGGGAGGATGTTTAAAGTAAATATTTAGAAAGAATGGCTGTTAATGTTTAATCCACCATGCATCTGTAAAACATCCCCGACGACACGAATGTTGATCTATGATGTATTTGAAGAGCTCGAGGGTTAAAAACATGCATTAATACATAACAAATCTTCTTCATTGTGTTGTTAAGCATACTGATATATAGTTGGTTATTTCGGGAATAAAGGTTAAAGTTCACTCTGGTGTTGATGCTCGTACACTAAATCCATTATTTTAATGCAGTGCACCTTGTTACAAGTGTAGTATTGGTGGCTTAATAACCGATCTTGTTCATTCAGTCGTCAGATTTGCCATTTTATCACTTCAATACGTCTTTTAAGTAGGACGTGATGTTAAATAATACAACGTAATTCACAATACTTCTCAGAATAGTACTTAAACGGAAAGTTCACTATCTCTCAAAGATTGTTTTGACATAGGTAATAATACAAAAGATATTGTTAAAATAAAAGTATGTTTACCAATAAAGCATGCGTAATCGTTAGCACTTAACCATGTATAGACTAAACGCCAGATATTGTGTTTTTGATCGCAAACAGTATTTGGGGAAACATAGCTCAGAGTTATTCTGCGTGTTTTTATAACAGACTGGCAGCTTAAACAAATGGGGTGTCGAGAACTGTATATTGCTTACACTGACACACATGAAGCAAATTCATTAATCAAAAATAGAATCCTTGTTTTTTGTTCAAAACATATATTGAAAGAATGCAATTCCTGCGCACACATGGAACACGTCTATGAATCACCTTTGGCAATTAGTTGGTCGTTTCACAGAAATTATGCTTTATTTTTTTAGCATTCACATAAACAACCAATCTATATAATATGGATCTTTTACACCTAATATTGCTAATTCTTCCTGTATTTGCGAGATGATGATCTGAAATATAAACTTTATGATGCTATATACTTAAAAAAAAATATAAAAAGAAGGGATGTAGTTGATACGTGTTCGTAATTTCATTTCATCGTTCCTCAAAAAGTTGTATTTATGTTGCTCTGGTTTCCTTCCTACCATTGAGTAATCAAATGGTAATTAGATTGAATGCGTTTTAATCCCCTTTTATTATTGTTTGATTTGAGTTGTAGTGCTATGAGATAACATTTTATTGACATTGATATGTATCATGGATATTGCTGGGCCGAGTGTGAGGTTGAGCGCTCTGAAACCGGTTTAAACCCCAATGCTTTGCATTGACAGTTCCAAGGCGGTGACCCCAGCTTTATTCTTATTTGTGTTAATGTTGTTTTGTATTGTGCTGTTTTGTACTGTTTAGGCAATTGGTCACTTGGCTCCATAAATGACCAACTAATTGTATATAAAGAGAATGCAATACTGCCCCAGCATCCGTAGTTTCCTTTTTTATTTTGAACACTTTTGGAATTGCCATTCAACTATGATTTCGTTTCTTTGATTAAACAGGTGAAACGCATAACACCGGAACAAAACCACAAGTAACACATATTAAAAGTGTACCCTTAACAAAACACTTGTGTTCCTATGGATACTGATTGGGCAAAACATGACTACGCATCAGTCCCCGATGTATGCTATTGTTTTATTTCTGTAAAATCATGATGTAATTGAGCTCACGTTTTTCAGGCTCTCAATATAATGTAAAATGTTTAAGTTTTAAATAATACGCGAGAAATAAACAACATCAACACAAGTCTGCCCAACAATTACAAATATTAACTTTTCAATGATTTTACCGACTGATACAAGTTATTATAAAAGCATGCTAAAAATGTAACATGACCTCAACGCCTGATGGTTAAAATTCGATAATTTAGTTTAACACGAATCTACTTATACTTTTTTTTATAAATGTTATTTGAACTGTGTTCAAATAGAATATACTAGGCAACAATAAAAACTACTTGTACAATATTTATATTCGAAATTGATTTTTTTGACGTTCATATATAATTCAGTATAATAGATTTTGAAATACATTTCCTAAATACCCGATAAACAAAATGCATATATATGATAATAATATGTTTTACTAATAAATAATGTTTATGCTATGCAATAGATGCCAGAAAACAATGGGTGGCGGCACATTCAGTGCAAATTACAAATATTCCGAGCACAACCCGCGTTATTTGTTTCATAATCAACACTCTTGAACGATCAGGATCTAGCGATTGCACGTATCTTATTAATTGAACGTATGTTGAGCATTAACACGTGCCAACTGAGTACATTCCTATTGAAACGTCACACTGAAAATTGCAAACTGACAATATAAGTAAACTGTATTTACGGGGAATGTGTCAATAACACCATCTGACTTTCAAAAGCTCATTGCATCAATCAAAATTTGAATATCGTTCCCCATAAAAAAACAAGGATATCAGTTAAACTGATGGATGCTCCCAATGATGCTTTGTCGATATATGGTTCACTTGTGTGGAAAAAAGTGTGACCTTGAGAAAACCAATTATTAGCCTCAGTGACATTGACCCATGTGACATCAAACCTCATCAAAAAGGTAGAGGTCCATGCAAGGTACCTACATCCCAAATATATAAGAGATCGATCAAATATTGAAGGCGCTATGAGAAACTGTAACAAAAGTGTGACATTGAGAAAATTTATTATTAGCCTCGGTGACCTTGGCCCCAGTGACCTCAGACCTCATCAAAAGGCAAAGGTTCATGCAAGGTACCTACATGCCAAATATAAGAGATCAGTAAAATATTGAAGGCGCTATTACAATCTGTAACAAAATTGTGACAGAAAATTCTATTATAAGCCTCGGTGACATTGACCTTGACCCCAAGTGACCTCAAACCTCATAAAAAGGTAGAGGTCCATGAAATGTACCTACATGTCAAATATGTAAGAGATCGGAAAAATATTGAAGGTGCTATGAGAAACTGTAATAAAATTGTGTCGGAAAAATCTATTATTAGACTCAGTGATCTTGACTTTGACCCCAGTAACCTCAAACATAATCAAAAAGGTAGAGGTACATGCAAGGTACCTACATGCCAAATATGTAAGAGATCGGTAAAATATTGAAGGCGCTATGAGAAAAGGTATCAAAAGTGTGACGGAAGTAAGGAACCCCAAACTGGCAACTATATGCTACCCATATATATATAATCCAATGTACCATGCCTAGAATAGTACTTATATTTCATTTTAGACAAATAACAGTTTCAAAACATATTTAGTCCAATGTTTAAATGTTATCGTAGCTATTATACTTGGCATATTCATCAGCTTTTCATACTTCGTGTCAACTTCTGATTTCTGTCCGTTAGTTTGATTATGTTAATAATAGTTGAAGTATATGCATCAAAAATTGTTTATTCTCACTTCTCTATATACGCAGTCACGTTTGAACACCTTGTAATATATACAGTCTGGGTTTCTGGTAAGTCAAATAGTATCGGGGCATGATAAGTCATCAGCCGTATCTAAAACCGATCCATTTACTACCACCAATGCCAGCCGCCGCTGGTTGTATCTGTTAACGCCTATTTAATACGTTGCCAGCGGCATAGAACTCGTTGAATTTCAATAAGCGCTTATGACTTATATACTTAAGAGACATTATTAATCCAAACTAGTATACAGTATATGTTTTACTAATTATCTGTTTAAGTGATACACGTGTATATGGACCATGCGCTGTGAAATGGGGGTAAATGAATGTGCTTAAAATATCGTCCCAGATTAGCCTGAGTAGTCTACACAGGCTAATCAGGGACGACACTTTCCGCTTTAATTGAAACATTCGATTCAAGAGAGACTTTTTAAAAGAAAATCCAGTTAATGCGTAAAGTGTCGTCCCTGATTAGCCTGTGCAAACTGCATAGGCTAATCTGAGACGATACTTTCTGCACATGCATTAAGACCCCTTTTCAAAAAGAGCGAATCACATATATTAAAATATACACATTAATTGATTATCTATATGTGTTTAAATACAATTATACAACTATAATTATATTTTCCTCCTAAAAACTCATTAAATGTAAATAGATTGCCTCTCAACACATATATGGATATTAAATGTCAATCAAACACAATCCAGATGACTGACTATTCTATTTAAAACATATAAACAAATTATCTTGTTGAAACATGATTTATTGCAATAGTGTTCTTAGACGAAATAGAGTATATGAACGTAAAACAAAACTTTTCCGCTGTAACTAAATTTAACATGCACTTTGTTTATATTGTGTAGATGCATTCATTATTAAATATCTTACTAATTTTTATGAATCTACGTGTGCGTGCAAAACAATATGAGTAACTGTAATGGAACATCACAATTCCGAAATTTAACAACACGCTGATGTGTTTTGGGCCAGATTGCTATTCATTGTTTTATATCGTATTACAACGTGCGGTACCATTACCTCGAAAGTTCACCATTCACTTTTTTTAATTCACTTTTTTTTAAATGCATTTCATTTTTCTTCTATGTAATTTATAATGACACTATCGCGTAGTGAAATCTTCAAATTATACATAACATATAATGAAAGAGTGAATTGTAAAAAAGTCATCGCAGTAATATTATATGTTTGTACCACTAACTTTGATTATTACAGCTCACGCAAAATGTGTGGCTAAATGATACACCAAGATAAAAGTATGTGCTTTTTGCTGTATATGTCAGACTACTATGTCAGAGGAAACGGAGGAGAAGTAAATTGCACAAAATAGCAGATAATGGAGCACATCCTTTTTTAAATAAAAATCGAAATGGCAGGGAATGGTCGTCCTAAGCATCATTTTATAGGCACTTATGCACAGGTATATATCGCAGTGGCGTAGACCAATTGCAAGCTGTTAGCCTTACAATTAATTACATAGATACATCTTATTTAACCCATTTACGCCTAGCGTCTAGAACAAAAGGCCTTGGCAGACAGCGGCGTCTCATCTGCGTCTGCGCTGTTTGCTTAAAGGAATTTCTGTAAGAAATAGTCTAAATATATAACTAAATATAGAAGAAGACATCCCTAATTTTGGAAATAAATTAATCCAATTCAGAAGGATGGGAGAGTCCAATAGGCATAAATGGGTTAAATACATGCAATTGACGATAAGTCACGCGGTTAGATGACTGTTATAACATTTATTAAAACATTTCATCGAGCTTTTCCTAATATTCATATACACATATTTTAATATTGAGTTCCGACGAAAGAGATATGTGCAACTATAAATGTAGTGCGCTTACTGTTTGTCTTAAATAAAACCTTATTATGTTTTGCTTACAGTTGCTTACTTAAGGATATTGTTAACCCGTATTAAGGTTGTCCATTGTATGTGATTAATTGATAGATTACGAGAAGGTTCACTTGGTATATTTTGTTAACATAACCGTTCCAACATTCGCAGAAATAAAAGTATTCGTTGCAGTATAGTTTATATTCCTAAAACACGTTAATACACATTTAAGTTTCACTAAGGGTTCATTAAATGTCAGCAGAGGTACTGTTCTTGCGTATGCTCATCTAGATAGCGAACGTCCCGGTTCGTACTTGAAATTCACTAAAACATCAGTGTTACTGATTCAATAGTGGCACAGGTTAATGCCTTCATGGTCGCTTATGCTATTGTAACCAAATCGACGACGCGAGAAAATGTTTGTAAACAATTTAACTGAACGAATTATGAAAATTATATATCAATTTACACTGTTGGTAATTTACACTGCCCAAAAAACGTCGGTTATTATTCTGTTGATATAAACAGGGACGGTGAATGCACGATATTTCCTTATATTTACCACATATAGTTTGTTTTTAAATAGTGTACAATCGAACACAATGTTGAAATAAAACATGAGTGAGCGTGTTTCCACAGGAGTACGATTTTTAGAATTAAAGTGAGCGGATCACATAACTAGTAGCATCAAAAGTCAGAAGATGTTCGTGAAAGCATCCCTTAGCGACTGTATCGTGCACACATACTTGACATTGTATTTGCGGCCTTATCAAATGCAATTTATATCGTGTGCTTCGTTGAATTTTCCGGACAAGTTAATTACTTCATAGAAACAATTCACGTGGATAATACATAATTCAAATCCATATTATCATAACCTCTACAGTAAATCTTCCTCAATAGCATACATGTTGTTTAAATGATATTTGACTTTAAATCATCGTCTTTAACCCATTTATGCCTAGTGGACTCTCCCATCCTTCTAAATTGGATAAATTTGTTTACAAAATTAGGGATGTCTAGTATATTTTTTTTCTTTATTTAGAATATTTCTTACAGAACGTCCTTTAGGCAAACAGCACAGACCCTGATGGGACTCCGCATCATGCGGCGTCTCATCTTGGTCTACGCTGTTTGCCAATGCCTTTTTTCTAGACGCTATGCATAAATGGGTTAGGCTAAGCCCTGGGGATTTATCCCAGAGAGGCGAACGTATAATTTGTTGACATTGTACCAGCTTTTCTGCCTATGAGCAATACAAAAACAATAAGAAACATTACACACACACTTTTTTTTAAACTATTGTATGTTCAAATAAATTAAACATTTTATTAGTGCGAGAAAACTCTTATATAACGAATGGTCTTGTATTTATTAGACTGGTTATCATTTATTCAACGAATTAATGTCTTGATTTTCTATCAGAGCGCTTTGCATTAACATATGAGTCGCGTTCTGAGAAAACTGGGTTTAATGCATGTGCGTAAAGTGTCGTACCAGATTAGCCTGTGCAGTCCGCACAGGCTAATCAGGGACGACACTTTCCGCTGTAATGGTATTTGTAGTTTTAAGGAAGTCCCTCCTTACCGAAAATCAAGTTTAGTCAGAAAGTGTCGTCCCTGATTAGCCTGTGCTAACTGCACAGGCAAATATGGGATGACATTTTACGCTCATACATTATGCCCAGTTTTTTCAGAACGCGGCTCTTAAAGTTTGCATAAGACACATATCCCCGAATTAACACTTTCACTCGTATTTGTGCTAAGAAGATACCTTCAGCACTTACGGGATCATCTGATATAGTCGAATATGCACCCGAGATGACACGTATTTATAAATGTTGGATTTGCCTACGCCTGTCATGTATTATTATAGCATATTCAATAGGTTGCTGTCAACCATTCACTATAGTCAAACATTGTACGTATATGATAACAGATAAGCTGTTGCATTTTGACATATAGTATCAAACTAATATGTAACTTTTTTATAATGCATCTTTGTTAACAAAAATGTTTATATCCAAGAACGAGTTACCTTTTGTAAAACAACCACACATTTAAAAGAGAACGGATATATTTACACTCTTGTTTTCAAATTCACACACCATATTAACAGTTATTATGTGAAAACAAAACAAATAAAGTGGATGAAATAGGCAAGCTTTGTTGGTATCAACTGTTAAGTAGGTTGGTACATTTTGAATAATTATTGTTCCAGCTATTCCAAGTCTGTTATTCAATAGCATTAAACCGTTTACTCACACAATACAAGTGTTGTCTTGCTTAAAAGTCCGATGACCGTCTGTTTGTTTTTACATTATAACAGCAACAATAATTCCAATATACCCACCGGAGATATACAAGGGTATGGTGTATGTTGATGCATGTAATTACAAAATTTTAATTGATGGCAATGACATTGAAATAATTTAATATTGCATTATTATGATTCCATGCCTTTATTGGTTTTTGAATCGCCCTACATATACAATTAATTGAAACAACATACACATGTTAGTCGAGGGTGTTGTATACAGAGACATGTTTACATATTAACGAAATTACACCATATAAACTGTGTTTCACATATTGTACAAAATATGACCAATGCATACAATACACTTTTTCCTATGGAACGTTATGACACTAAAACATATGCAAACAAATAATACTCAGTTTTGCTAACGTTTAAAAAAAACGCAGTTTTAAAGCCGTACACATGAACAACTATTTTTCTGTTGGTTCGTGTATGCGATACAAAATTGAGAATAACTTTTATAAAAATGCATATGTCTTCTGCGATTCAATTGTCAAGATTGTAGAAAATGTTTAATATTAAGGACTCCGTTTCAAATAGCGTTTAAGAAACGTTTTGCTATTATGTATGGAGTTATGTTATTTATTTTAACGCGTTTAAAACATGACACAGAATTAAGTTGTGTTTGCTTCATTATCATTGAAAGCCTTTTAGGTATTTTTTTTACATTTCATTTATTTAAAAAGGATTTTATAGAATATACTAATGAATAGGGGTCTCCATTTGAACGCGAGGGTTAGCATTTTACTAAGTTGTTGACTACAATTTTATACAAGCGCACTTAAATAAACTGATGTTAAAGAAGACGCGACACAGGTATGTTATACATGTTATACATAGCATAATTTTAGTCGCGACAGTATTACATAACTGCGAAACGTAATGGCCCATTAGCCAGTTTCACTGAAAAATATATATCAATTTTCGCGAAGAAAGTATTTCTTTTGTTAGACCAAATAAAACCTCAACTGCAAAAAAGTAAGCAAGCGACAGCGGTTGATGCCTTTGAAGAACATCAAGTAAATTATCATAAAGAAAATTACGCTTGATAAATGTCTTATAATTAATTATGTATTTGCTCTGAAACATTTCGAAAATATAAATAAATAATGTAACAGCACTCACATAATGCTGCTAAAATGAAAAAAAACTTAATGTTTTATCCCCATTTAAGCTATGCATTATTTATAGGATTTATCCGATTTTAAATTTTCTTGATTGGCGCTTTATGACGTAAATCATATTCTATACGAAAATGCTTGTAGATTGAAATAATGGTGTTCGTTTATTTTTAATCAAAAGAGCCTGCTACCAATAGATTTTGACATTGATGATAAATATGATAGGAAACAGTTTACACCATAGACGCGCATTAGGCTTTACTGGCAAATCATCTTCGAGCCTGCATCTTTCGTGATGTTTACTGAAGCAGATTAAATTGAGTATGAACCAGTTATATCGTACGGGCTTCTCTTTATTGAGTATAAACCAGTTATATCGTACAAATCTTCTCATTAGTGACATTAGTGCTCTTGATGAGACTCAGTTTATTGCCATGGTTATTTAATACTATAGAACGCACGCCATCACGTTTTTATACTGACTGAATATTCAAAGTATTTCGTGTCAGAATTGAGAAACAAATCACGATAATCAGATCCGTTTTTCATCTCAGCACAAATGCAACTCATTGCAAGTCCCATGATGCACAACGACCATTCAAACAATTGTCGTGTGTTGGACTTAATCATGTAATCATGTTTTTGATCATTTTTCTTTTTTTTTTCGAGCTCATTAAGTACGGTTTGCAGTTTCAGGACATTTAATTAACTAATGTTCTTTACTTACAAATCGCCTATACAAGAATTGTGGACTTAGTTTAATTGCTTGTCATTGAATAACATATTGTAGAATGCATCGAACACTCCAAATGAGGAACAAAATAAACAAACACCAAACAATATGTATTAATAAAATACCTTTATACTGCAAAATGAAATAAAATGTAAACAAATCGCAAAAGAGCTCAAACAGAAAATCTTACAGATAAAACACTCTGCAAATCATGGGTTAACCGTATTAACCTATTTATGCCTAGCGTCTAGAAACAAGGTCTTGGCAAACAGCGTAGACCCAGATGAGACGCCGCATGATGCCGCGTCTCATCCGGGTATGCGCTTTTTGCTTAAAGGAATTTCTGTAAGAAATATTCTAAATATAGAAATAAATATACTAGACATCCCTAATTTTGGAAATTAAATTGATACAATTTAATAAGGATGGTAGAGTCCACCTTGCTTAAATGGGTTAACTTTTTAACCATAGTAATATAAAAACTAAGAGGTATATCATGACCAGCTGTTTTTGGTCATTCATATGTGTTTGCTCATTCATGGACCGCTATGCAGTTATACGTGTAATCTTAACCATTTCCAACTCAGAAGCATAGTGACAGAAGCTATGTTCAAACATCATGCAATATGAACAGCTTGCGAGTAACTCTCAGTCTGTTTAAGTTTTATATGTGTTGCTGCTTATCCGTATCTAAGGATTGGAAATGAAGCCTGTACCATTTGAATCTAGTAAGGAAGGTCTTTAATATAATTTAACTTTATGATGGACTACAAATGTGTAAAAATACGTAACGAAGTGGTAAAGGGTTCACTCGTGATTGTGTTATGAACTAACCTAATCAAATAATACCAATACTAGGTATTATGATCGTCTACGTACACTGTTCAGAAATGGCTTTGCTTAATTTAAGTCATAATTATGTATTGTTGCTGGTTTTTGAAGTCGCAGTTATCATATTAGACTTAGATTGAATCAGTTTGTAATGTAAAAAATACCACATTTAAACTGTAAAATAAACTTAAACTGTAAAATAAACTTTAACTTCAAACATTGGTATTTTTAAAACAAAATTTATCTAAACCAACATTTAAAAACTTTAATTTTAGTTCACACTTCTGTGAACCCACAGCGTGTAGAGTTGATGATCACTTATCTTTTTGCACGAACAAAATGTTTCCTGAAAAGGATCATTCCATTTTTTCCATAATTGATTATTCAAATATTTATGAAGGAATAACAATCTTCCTGTAGTTATTGCATACATATTGATGAATCGAGACGGTTCACATAATCAAGCCATGCAGGTTCCAATTACTCTCGTGCAATATTCAATTTTGCAAACGGAAACTAATAGAAAATTATACCACGTCCTTATACGATTTCCTACAATAATGGAACTTTCTATAGATATTCGTGTTATTACAATTTATGTTGTTTTCGATATTTGAGAGGATGCTTAAAGTTGACATTTAGAAAGCATGGTTGTTTATGTTGATTGCATCATGCATCTGTATAATTTGAAAAAGGGCATGCATTGTAAAACATAACCAACGGCACGAATGTTTACAAATGTTGTATTTTAAGAGCTCGAGGTTTGATGTCGAAAACATGCATTACAACATATCGAATCTTCTCCATTGTATTGTTACGCATACGAATATATTGTTTGTTATTTCTGGAATGTCTATGCTCGTACACTAAATGCATTATCTAATTTCAGTGTACCTTGTTAACCCATTTATGCCAAGCGTCTCGAAAAAAAAGGCATTGACGAACAGCGTATACCCATATGATACGCCACATGATGCGGTGTCTCATCAGGGTGTTTTCTTAAATGAATTTCTGTAAGAAATATTCTAAATATAGAAAAAATATACTAGACATCCCTAATTTTGGAAATAAATTGATACACTTTAGAAGGATTTGAGCGTCCACTAGGCATAAATGGGTTAAAAGTGTAGTATTAGTGGCTTAATAACCGATCTTGTCCATTCATTCAACGAAAAAATATATATTTAAAATAATACCAATTTTACAAATAAAGCATGCGTCAATGTTAACACTTTATCATATACATTTGTATAGACTAAACGCGAGCATTGCTTTTTCGATCGCGACCAGTATTTTGGGTAATATGACCATGAGTTATTCTCCATTTTTTAATATCAGACTGGCAACTTAAACAAATGGGATGTAAAGAACTGTTTGTTGCTGAAACTGACACATTGGAAGAAAATTTAACAATGAAAAATAGCATCCTTGTTTTTTAGTTGGAAACATATATTGAAGGAATGCAATTGACGATAAGTCACGCGGAAATATGACTGTTATAACGATACATTTATTAAACATTTCATCGAGCTTTTCCTAATATTCATATACACATATTTGAATAATGAGTTCCAACGAAAGAGGTATGTGCAACTCTAAATGTAATACGTTTACTGTTTGTCTTAAATAAAACCTTATTGTGTTTTGCTTATGCGGCGTCTCATCTTGGTCTACGCTGTTTGCCAATGCCTTTTTTCTAGACGCTGTGCATACATGGGTTAGGCTTAGCCCTGGGGATTACTCCTAGAGATGCGAACATATATTTTGTTGACATTGTACCAGCTTTTCTGCCTATGAGCAATACAAAAACAATAAGAAACATTACAGAAACACTATTGTTTTAAACTATTGTATGTACAATTTAATTAAACATTTTATTAGTGCGAGATAACCCTTATAAAACGAATGGTCTTGCATTTATTAGACTGGTTATCATTTATTCAACGAATTAATGTCTTGATTTTCTATCAGAGCGCTTGTATTGATGTTGTTTACTTCTCATTTATTATTGAACGGTTTGCACAATCTACTGAGAGCCTGAAAAAGTGAGCTCCATCACATCATGGTTTTACGGAAATTAAACAAGAGCAAACATCGGGGACTATGCGTAGTCATGCGTTTGCCCTATCAGTATTCATATTTACAAAAGTGTTTAGTTAAGGGTACACTTGTGTATGTGTTCGTTGTGGAATTGCTTCCGGTGTTATGCGGTTCACCTGTTTAAGCAAAGAAAAGAAAATATAGTTGAATGGCCCTTCCTAAAGTTTTCAAGCATATTTTGTTTGACACCAGCAAATAATTGTCAAATGTGTTACATAGACGTGTTCTAATAATATTTTTTCATAATTCCCATGTCAACACCATCCATATTATTCTGATTTGTATTGTGTATTGAGTTGCATCATTTAACATCACGGCATACTTGATAAAAGATGCATTGAAGTGATAAAATGGCTAATCTAAACAATATTAGCTTTTCAATGATTTTACCGACCGATACAAGTTATTATTAAAATATGCTAAAGAATGTTACATGAACTCAACGCCAAAGTGTTATGACTTAATAATTTAATTAAACATTAATATATACATGTATACATGTTATTTGAAGTGTGTTTAAATAGATTATACTAGACAAAAATAAAAACGACTGAAATGTTCGTTCGTTCACAATGAAAGGTGCAAACTGACAAGATAAGTAAACTGTATTTACAGGGAATGTGTAAATTATACCAGCTGACTTTAAAACGGCTCATTGCATCCGTCAAAGTGTGAAAATCGTGTCCCATAAAAAATAAATCAATGTACCATGCCTAGAATAGTTCTTATATTTCATTTTAGACAAATAACAGCTTCAACAAATATTAAGTTCAATGTTTAAATGTTATCGTAGCTATTACACTTGGCATATTCATTAGCTTTTCATACTTCGTGTCAGCGCCTGGTTTCTGTCCGTTAGTTTGATGATGTTAATTATAGTTGAAGTATATGTATCAAGTTCGTACTTGAAATTCACCAAAACATCAGTGTTACTGGTTCAATGGTTACACGCGTAAATGCCTTCATGGTCGCTTATAGTATTATTACCAACTCGACGGTGCGAGAAAATGTTTGTAAACAATTTAACTGAACTAATTATGGAAATTATATATCAATTTACACTGTTGGTAATTTACACTGCCCAAAAACGTCGGTTATTAATCTGTTGATATAAGCAGGGACGGTGAATGCACGATATTACCTTATATTTACCACATGATTAATGTATAGTTTGTTTTTAAATAGCGTACAATCAAACACAATGTTAAAATTTAAAAAAAAGCGTGTGCGCGTGTTTCAAGAGGATCGAGTATGATTTTAATAATTTAAGTGAGCGTATCACATAACTAGTAGCATTAAAAGTCAGAAGATGTTCGTGAAAGCATCCCTTAGCAACTGTATCGTGACGACATAATTGACATTGTATTTACTGTATCGTGCATACATAATTGACATTATATTAACTGTATCGTGCAGACATAATTGACGTGTATTTACTGTATCGTGCAGACATAATTGACATTGTATTTACTGTATCGTGCAGACATAATTTACGTGTATTTACTGTATCGTGCAGACATAATTGACATTGTATTTACTGTATCGTGCAGACATATTTGACGTGTATTTACTTTATCGTGCAGACATAATTGACATTGTATTTACTGTATCGTACAGACATAATTGACATTGTATTTACTGTATCGTGCAGACATAATTGACTTGTGTTTACTGTATCGTGCAGACATAATTGACATTACATTTCCTGTATCGTGCAAACATAATTGACATTGTATTTACTGTATCGTGCAGACACAATTGACACTGTATTTACTGCATCGTGCAGACATAATTGACATTGTATTTACTGTATCGTGCAGACATAATTGACATTGTATTTATTGTATCGTGCAGACATGATTGTCATTGTATTTACTGTATCGTGCAGACATTATTGACTTGTATTTACTGTATCGTGCAGACATAATTTGCATTGTATTTACTGTATCGTGCAGACATAATTGACGTGTATTTACTGTATCGTGCAGACATAATTGACGTGTATTTACTGTATCGTGCTGACATAATTGACGTGTATTTACTGTATCGTGCAGACATAATTGACGTGTATTTACTGTATCGTGCAGACATAATTGACGTGTATTTACTGTATCGTGCATACACAATTGACGTGTATTTACTGTATCGTGCAGACATAATTGACGTGTATTTACTGTATCGTGCAGACATTATTGACATTGTATTTACTGTATCGTGCAGACATAATTGACGTGTATTAACTGTATCGTGCAGACATAATTGACATTGTATTTACTTTATCGTGCAGACATAGTTGACGTGTATTTACTGTATCGTGCAGACATAATTGACGTGTATTTACTGTATCGTGCAGACATTATTGACGTGTATTTACGGCCTTATCAAATGCAAGTTATATCATGTGCTTCGTTGTATTTTCCGGACAAGTTAAGAACTACATAAAAACAGTCCACGTGGATAATACATAATTCAAGTTCATGTTATCATAACCTCTACAGTGAATCTTCAGAAATGGCATACATGTGTGTAATGATATTTGACGAGTTCGATTAAGTTTTCCGTTTACAGCAAAGGTTTCAAGGATGAGAAAAACGGCTCGCACAAACACATTTTTTGAATAAATGGCATAATGCAGTTCAATGTATTGTGAAAGTGTTTGATTGGTGTTTATTAACGTTAATTGCAAACTTATTATTGAATGCATAGTAGAAGAAAAGGATATCAACAGTCCTTGCCACAAATGGAATTATACGATAGGAATGCTAGAAGGTTTTCTCTACACATACATGTAGAAATTCCGGCGCTTTTCTGAAGATCGGTTGTAAACCCATTTATCTCCAGTACAATTATGCTAGTGTCCCCGATAAGAATAATAACCGATGACAACGGAGTAAGATTTTCGGACTCATACACTTGAGTCATCCAGTTTGTGTAATTATTCTGAAAACGTCAAATACGTCGGTCTCAAATTCTAGTATTCAAATGGTCCAGACATGCTTGTTCAATAGTGTGAAACAAATAGCTCAACAGTAAAAATTTTATAAGGGCACTTTTCAAAAGACTGAAGACTTTTCATTCCAAATACACGTAATGCCGCTAATTTTAGGCATTCTTTACATCCTCTCTCTTTATTATGTGCGATTCCTCCATCGTGGTAAACTACGAACATTTCAATTAATGAATCAAATTTAAAAAAAACGTACGTTTGCAATCATATATATTATTGTTAAATTAAATTTAATGAAATAAAAATGATAATTAAATTTTTCAATATTAGTTTAGTAATTTGCAAAAAACAACGATGAAAACAATATTAAAACAAGACGCATGATTTAGTTGCACTTGCTATTAAAGATGACTTAAATTATAAAATGTTTGTTTACTGTTAATGTGGGTATTGGTGTACGCATAACATTAAATTGATTGGCTGTGTCATGCTTAAATGCTTATTTTGTTCCGTTTATTCATACTTTACTAGGAACACAACCAAGACATATAATCCTTACTTTCATAATATCGGTCCTACTCATAGCATCGTGCCTTAAACGAAAACCTTCAAGAAGTGCTGGAAAGTTAATGTTTTTTTTTCAATTTGTAGAAGTTGTAATTTATTTGATGGTTATCCATGACTAAAACGTTGACCATTATCACGATTTCCTGTTTTCGTTGGAACGTTGGTCATGTTTATTCCAGGGTGATGCTTTGATTTGTAATTACGTAACACGCAATTATTTAAGTTTGTTTATGGATGTTTATGGATTAATAGTAGCTTCATAAAATATGGTATATGCCGCTTATTTGTTAATAACATGTAAACATATTTAAAGAACAACATGAGCAAGAGTTTATCCATTTAGGTAATTTTTTAGAACAAGCACTTGCGCGTAGTAACAAATCTTAGCAACCAATCGGAAGGGTAGATACTATCAAACAATTGTGCATGAAACAGATCACAACATGGAGCTAAGTCTAGCCAGTATGTGAAACAAAACTTTTCTGATTTAAATGCAGTTTTCGTTGTTATGTCAAAGAAAACAATTTAAACTATAGATTGACATAAACCGCATGCGTGATTTTGTATGTGTTCACTTCTAAATTCGTATGTATTCAATAATAGGGACGATACCACGGTTAAACATGCTATCACTACACGCGAAATATTGATGAACAATAAAACATATTGATCATTTCGTACAAATCTTTCTTCCATAATAGCTTGACGTCAATAAGCTTTAATGGATAATCCAGTTGGCACTGAATCAGAAAATGCTTTTCACGACATCAAGTTTCTGAATATTAAACCACATTTAGCAATCATGGCAAAATTCGTTCAACATAAGACTTTCCGTAGTGTTATCAATCAGTATGATCAAATGGTCACGTTTCTTTTATACGATTTGGCTCCTTGACGCCTCCAAGGATAGCGCATACGTATCAATAATATGGTGTTCAATGCATCATTCATCATTCATAAGTCCCTTTGTGAATATAACCCGACTTCGAAAATCTACCGCGGGTACTTTTACCAGACTATATTGAATATTGACCTCAAGAACGTTTATTTAGAATCTACATGCCAATATACATTTTATGCTAGAGTGCAATACAGGCCAATTCAAAAATAACTATTGTAGCCCGTATGAATTTTATTTAAGGCAAGTTATTAATTTCATTGACAAAACAGAAACAAAGGCGTACATATACGCTAGCATAAAACACTATTTGTTCATGACTCATTTTTTTTATTTATCAAGATATCGGTTATTGTATAGTGCAAAAAGCACAATAAAGTAGATATAAAACTGCCATGTTCTCCTTATATTGTTTTATGACAACATTCATTTGATAAAAGTATGTGTGTATTTTTAAGAATAATAGTTCTTCATCAAATGATGTATACTTCTTAATACTTCATTAGACTGTTTCATCAATATACATTCAAATAAAATGTTCCGAAACATGTACCGTTCTTAAATATTATGTAGATATACATAGCGCGCATTACGTTATTCTTGCTGTTTTAAACATAATGCTTTTAATTGGTCTATGGAAAGTAGTTATTTCATTCACGGCCATCTTTATTGACGAATAAATATTACATTTGTTTCATTTCTCAATGTTAGAGTGACCGAATTGTACCACAATACGAAACATTTATAGCGGATCACTACTAAACGTATGTATTGCTGAGAACGAAATGTTGACTAATGAAAAGTGAAAAGTACTTTACCGTAACACCATAATCTATACTTCATCGTAACACTATACATTTTTTTCAATTAATTTCATAAGAGTGCTGGTGCACTTGTTATTTCCAATCATATGTATGACATGTATTCCCGCCAAGGGAATGTGTGTTGTCTTTCGCAGTGGTATTTCCACCTTTTAAAAGGTATTCCTTTTGTGAATGAGTAAAAATACAATATCCCCATGTGAGTCAAGACACCAATTACTGTGCGTAATTGATATAATGGGCCGTGCTCAGTGAAAAAGTGGTAAAATACATGTGCTTAGTGTGTCGTTCCGTATTAGCCTGTGTAGTCCGCACACGGTAATCAGGACATACACTTTCCGCTTGAACTGAATTTGTGCTAAGAAGATAATATATTTAAACCAAAAATACCTTTACACCAGAAAGTTTCGTCCCTGAATAGCCTGTCGGGGACGACACTTGATGCACAAGCATGGACGCTTCTGTTCGCATCGCACGGCTGATAGAGTTTGCTTGCCTTTTATTTTGAGCAATTATATGGGAATTTTATAGAAATATTCGCAAAATGCTTCCGACAATATTTATAATATTTATTACATAGAAACAAGAAACAATCTTTCGGACGCGTTTGGTTTCTCCGAAATAGGGGATAGCATATTATTATAACTTTATAAGTGCGTTACCATAGTGTACGACCAGGCTAATACGGCATTACACATTTAAATGTGTTTATTATAATGGTTATTTAATGTAGAGAAATTGCCAAAAAATTAAATACTTTATGTTAAAGTGTAAGTAATATTCGTTGTGAAGATAGTAGTTTTGATTCGTATCGTGGTAAACTGTTTTACAAGCTTGTTTTGCTGTTTGTTCTTGTAATTTAGAGCCATTAAAACGCCTGGATGATAGCTTAGTCAAACACAACGATTTTTTTTCCGTATGCCCGTACTACTAAAACTTAAACATCGTTTTAAAGCATCGGCGCAACTTCGGTCACTTTGATGACGTCATAAGGAAAATCGAAACAATTTAAAGACTGTAAACGTTATCAATGACCGTTGTCAAAGTATTTGTAGCACGATACGATTTATTTTGGTATTATTATTTTGGCAAGTTTTCTATAAAAGGCGCAACACAAATTGTCTTTATTTCCGGAACCTTAACTAATCATGTCGTTAAAATATCCAAACGCCCACAACACTTAGTTGTTGAAGTCTGCAATTTCTAACATTCTTTTCTGTAGTGGCAATAAATGCCAACCCTTTATTGTACAGTAATTGGGGAGCGGAGCACGTCATTCCATAAACACCATGTCTATTCACCGAGTGCCGATAATGCACCTCATTAATTTTAAACAAATAATTAAATACATGTAGACATAAAACCAATTATACAATGAAGAACGAGAACAAGTATGCCCATATTTACATATATGTTCCAGTCAAATACCACTAATATTAAAAACCGAAAATAAGTACAGCAATGTAAGTCTGCACTATTATACATTTTCATTTTATTAGAGCTACACATGTCCATTTTATAAGAGCGACATTTATGTGGCCAGGATATAGGGTTTATGCAGTTATACGTCGATTAACATTCTCTGGTACTGAGTTCCCAATTAAAACTTATTAAGGTACCAAGTGAAACACCATCACGTAAGGCTTCCGACAGTCAATTTGTACTGTTACTTAGAAATGTAAGCTTATGAAACTATTCGGGGGGAATATCCATGACCTAATGCGTTCAAATAATCAACGCTTGTGCTTTTTGTATCATATTTTATCACGAACATGTTTTACTAGTCGAAATTTTCAAAGAGTATCTATTCAAGCGATGTTTAGCAAACAATGGGACATTACCAATTGTACATGCTGTTGTGGCTTATAAAAGTAATAATAACTCAACCTAATCTAGATATTAAGTTATCTTGTTATTGCTTTTCATACGGCTCTTGATTGTCAGTAGTGCCCAGATTACTTGTAGCTTCTTGGTAGCGAAAGGTTTCGACACAATCCTTGATAATAATAAATTGTACACAAAGCACAATCAGAATTCAGTTGGTTCACTTGTGTTTCAGTGTAATGTTTGTTCCCATCCTGTTTTTATTGGGTCTCGTTCTATGAAAAGCGTGTTTAATGAATGTGCGTATACTGTCGTCCCTGATTAGCCTGTGCAGTCCTTTGTTTCACAGAGCACGGCTCAATGGTTTGTATATTCAACAATTACTATAAAAGTATGCTCAGCACACGGACTGTTCAGTGATACAAATACAAACTGACAGAAAATGAAACAATCGTTATAGATTCGTGTACGTGATAAATACATATACGTATATTTTCTTGTGACGCAAAACCGATACGCTCGTGGTATACATGTCTGTATTCTAAGCCGCGAAATAAACGTTTCTGAACAATATGTGAGTACTACAATCTTGGTACATCATTGACTTATGCTGAAATACATGATTTATTTTGGTTCAGTTTGCAAGACCAAGACTATCATGGGAGAAATGTTAACACCCTAGTTATCATGCTACACTGTAACGCGACGTATGGTCCGTAAGAGAATACATTCGTAGATAACTTTTGGTCAATTGATATTTGCGTAATAGTATTCGCTGTTAACATAATACTATATCAAGTTTAACATATTTCTTTTTCATTAATAATGTAAACAAATGAACGGCAGTGACTCTACGGAAACATACACCAATATTGACATTAACGTTGTATCCATTTATAATAAACGCCTAATTGCTTTCATTCAACTGGAATAAGAACGAATCATAAACACATCTTTAACAGGCGCCACACCAGGAGCATTAGCTGTCATGAATGATTAATAAGCAACATTATTTGTGCTCAGGCGTATTATGCCCTAATGCATTCGTAGACTAAAAGTAACTAGTATTATTCTTCATGTTTGTATAAACGTCAAGTTGTCAACAGTATACTACATATCCGAAAACGTTGTTTGAAATTGCAGACACTTTTTTATCTCGCAGAATGGCTTCAGACTGGTCATAAGAGAACGTATTCCTTAAATATAAGCATACTTCAAGGACCCGTACTCTTCTTGATATACTTGTGTTTCGGTAATACGAGACGTCAAAACTGTCACTATTATTTAGAAATTGAGGCCATTAACTATTTAAATGCGAAAATGATGATATTTGTGCAGATTACTAACACAACAATATTGAAAATTGCAAATATATGTTGTCTGTTAGCGAGATCTTCCATGGATGAACAATAAAACGAAAAATGCAACAGCCAAAAATCAAAACAATTCAATTCAATTTACATATTCACTGGTCTCATTTCCGTCGTATAAGGAATGAAGCTGTTTTACCTTTACGTACCTCGAAAAACGAATAGTTTTACAGTATTGCACACACACTTAAGTCGTTAGTTTTACAGTATTGCACTCACACTTAAGTCGTTAGACCTTTCTGCTAATGGCTGGTGGAAAAAACCTCATACATGTGTTCCTACTAACACAACTTACACTATTCCAACTCTTTACGATGAACAACAAATATTTTACAAAAGTGAAGATGTTATGCTGAACAAGTACTTTGCAAGCCAGTGTTCATTTTTTTTTAAATAAATGCACCATACACACGCTGACCGTCTTCCGTACATACATATAAGTAAACACCAGATCAACTATTGACTCAACTAAATATCTCAAGGTATGAAAAGTGTTGGGTCCAGATTCAATAGATCATCGAATCCTAAAAGAGGCAATGCATCAACGAAGCATCCATGTGTGTATTTGGATAACTCATGTCTAAATACTTGCAAAATGACTTCTTGTTGGCAACATGCAAATTTGTGCTCAGTTTTTGAAAGAGTGATCTATCTTTAACGTCTAATTATCGATCATTATAACCGCTTAATACACCTGATACGGGTTTAAAAGGATACATCAAAAACACTTGTTAAGGTTCCTTCGTGAAATTTATGTTGTGTACCCACTCAATCTGGTTTATTGCCTAGAGACATTACTGTCAATCAGCTGACATATTTTTCAACACATTTTGCAGAGCGCTATTTAAGTGCTTTAGGTCAGAATTGTATTATTTGATATAAATAATATTTGTGATTAAGTATGGCGCAAAGGTTTTTTTTTATAAAAAGAATAACAAGCAGAAATTCGAGAACACCTATTATCGTTTTTGTCAAATGTATTTTTAATCGCTCACAAACAGTAATCTTTTGTTGATCGTCCTGCTCAACGTCTGTTAAAATTCTCGCCGGAAGCCTTCAAGTCTCTATTTAAGGACCATATGTGTTTCTAGTGTATATAAATGTCATTATTCATTGTCGTAAATTAGCCAAACAAAACTGCAATCAGACATTGAACAATTTATAGCTGGGCTAACACAAGGATAGCATCGTGCCTTAAACGAAAACCTTCAAGAAGTGCTGGAAAGTTAATGTTTTTTTTTCAATTTGTAGAAGTTGTAATTTATTTGATGGTTATCCATGACTAAAACGTTGACCATTATCACGATTTCCTGTTTTCGTTGGAACGTTGGTCATGTTTATTCCAGGGTGATGCTTTGATTTGTAATTACGTAACACGCAATTATTTAAGTTTGTTTATGGATGTTTATGGATTAATAGTAGCTTCATAAAATATGGTATATGCCGCTTATTTGTTAATAACATGTAAACATATTTAAAGAACAACATGAGCAAGAGTTTATCCATTTAGGTAATTTTTTAGAACAAGCACTTGCGCGTAGTAACAAATCTTAGCAACCAATCGGAAGGGTAGATACTATCAAACAATTGTGCATGAAACAGATCACAACATGGAGCTAAGTCTAGCCAGTATGTGAAACAAAACTTTTCTGATTTAAATGCAGTTTTCGTTGTTATGTCAAAGAAAACAATTTAAACTATAGATTGACATAAACCGCATGCGTGATTTTGTATGTGTTCACTTCTAAATTCGTATGTATTCAATAATAGGGACGATACCACGGTTAAACATGCTATCACTACACGCGAAATATTGATGAACAATAAAACATATTGATCATTTCGTACAAATCTTTCTTCCATAATAGCTTGACGTCAATAAGCTTTAATGGATAATCCAGTTGGCACTGAATCAGAAAATGCTTTTCACGACATCAAGTTTCTGAATATTAAACCACATTTAGCAATCATGGCAAAATTCGTTCAACATAAGACTTTCCGTAGTGTTATCAATCAGTATGATCAAATGGTCACGTTTCTTTTATACGATTTGGCTCCTTGACGCCTCCAAGGATAGCGCATACGTATCAATAATATGGTGTTCAATGCATCATTCATCATTCATAAGTCCCTTTGTGAATATAACCCGACTTCGAAAATCTACCGCGGGTACTTTTACCAGACTATATTGAATATTGACCTCAAGAACGTTTATTTAGAATCTACATGCCAATATACATTTTATGCTAGAGTGCAATACAGGCCAATTCAAAAATAACTATTGTAGCCCGTATGAATTTTATTTAAGGCAAGTTATTAATTTCATTGACAAAACAGAAACAAAGGCGTACATATACGCTAGCATAAAACACTATTTGTTCATGACTCATTTTTTTATTTATCAAGATATCGGTTATTGTATAGTGCAAAAAGCACAATAAAGTAGATATAAAACTGCCATGTTCTCCTTATATTGTTTTATGACAACATTCATTTGATAAAAGTATGTGTGTATTTTTAAGAATAATAGTTCTTCATCAAATGATGTATACTTCTTAATACTTCATTATACTGTTTCATCAATATACATTCAAATAAAATGTTCCGAAACATGTACCGTTCTTAAATATTATGTAGATATACATAGCGCGCATTACGTTATTCTTGCTGTTTTAAACATAATGCTTTTAATTGGTCTATGGAAAGTAGTTATTTCATTCACGGCCATCTTTATTGACGAATAAATATTACATTTGTTTCATTTCTCAATGTTAGAGTGACCGAATTGTACCACAATACGAAACATTTATAGCGGATCACTACTAAACGTATGTATTGCTGAGAACGAAATGTTGACTAATGAAAAGTGAAAAGTACTTTACCGTAACACCATAATCTATACTTCATCGTAACACTATACATTTTTTTCAATTAATTTCATAAGAGTGCTGGTGCACTTGTTATTTCCAATCATATGTATGACATGTATTCCCGCCAAGGGAATGTGTGTTGTCTTTCGCAGTGGTATTTCCACCTTTTAAAAGGTATTCCTTTTGTGAATGAGTAAAAATACAATATCCCCATGTGAGTCAAGACACCAATTACTGTGCGTAATTGATATAATGGGCCGTGCTCAGTGAAAAAGTGGTAAAATACATGTGCTTAGTGTGTCGTTCCGTATTAGCCTGTGTAGTCCGCACACGGTAATCAGGACATACACTTTCCGCTTGAACTGAATTTGTGCTAAGAAGATAATATATTTAAACCAAAAATACCTTTACACCAGAAAGTTTCGTCCCTGAATAGCCTGTCGGGGACGACACTTGATGCACAAGCATGGACGCTTCTGTTCGCATCGCACGGCTGATAGAGTTTGCTTGCCTTTTATTTTGAGCAATAGTATGGGAATTTTATAGAAATATTCGCAAAATGCTTCCGACAATATTTATAATATTTATTACATAGAAACAAGAAACAATCTTTCGGACGCGTTTGGTTTCTCCGAAATAGGGGATAGCATATTATTATAACTTTATAAGTGCGTTACCATAGTGTACGACCAGGCTAATACGGCATTACACATTTAAATGTGTTTATTATAATGGTTATTTAATGTAGAGAAATTGCCAAAAAATTAAATACTTTATGTTAAAGTGTAAGTAATATTCGTTGTGAAGATAGTAGTTTTGATTCGTATCGTGGTAAACTGTTTTACAAGCTTGTTTTGCTGTTTGTTCTTGTAATTTAGAGCCATTAAAACGCCTGGATGATAGCTTAGTCAAACACAACGATTTTTTTTCCGTATGCCCGTACTACTAAAACTTAAACATCGTTTTAAAGCATCGGCGCAACTTCGGTCACTTTGATGACGTCATAAGGAAAATCGAAACAATTTAAAGACTGTAAACGTTATCAATGACCGTTGTCAAAGTATTTGTAGCACGATACGATTTATTTTGGTATTATTATTTTGGCAAGTTTTCTATAAAAGGCGCAACACAAATTGTCTTTATTTCCGGAACCTTAACTAATCATGTCGTTAAAATATCCAAACGCCCACAACACTTAGTTGTTGAAGTCTGCAATTTCTAACATTCTTTTCTGTAGTGGCAATAAATGCCAACCCTTTATTGTACAGTAATTGGGGAGCGGAGCACGTCATTCCATAAACACCATGTCTATTCACCGAGTGCCGATAATGCACCTCATTAATTTTAAACAAATAATTAAATACATGTAGACATAAAACCAATTATACAATGAAGAACGAGAACAAGTATGCCCATATTTACATATATGTTCCAGTCAAATACCACTAATATTAAAAACCGAAAATAAGTACAGCAATGTAAGTCTGCACTATTATACATTTTCATTTTATTAGAGCTACACATGTCCATTTTATAAGAGCGACATTTATGTGGCCAGGATATAGGGTTTATGCAGTTATACGTCGATTAACATTCTCTGGTACTGAGTTCCCAATTAAAACTTATTAAGGTACCAAGTGAAACACCATCACGTAAGGCTTCCGACAGTCAATTTGTACTGTTACTTAGAAATGTAAGCTTATGAAACTATTCGGGGGGAATATCCATGACCTAATGCGTTCAAATAATCAACGCTTGTGCTTTTTGTATCATATTTTATCACGAACATGTTTTACTAGTCGAAATTTTCAAAGAGTATCTATTCAAGCGATGTTTAGCAAACAATGGGACATTACCAATTGTACATGCTGTTGTGGCTTATAAAAGTAATAATAACTCAACCTAATCTAGATATTAAGTTATCTTGTTATTGCTTTTCATACGGCTCTTGATTGTCAGTAGTGCCCAGATTACTTGTAGCTTCTTGGTAGCGAAAGGTTTCGACACAATCCTTGATAATAATAAATTGTACACACAGCACAATCAGAATTCAGTTGGTTCACTTGTGTTTCAGTGTAATGTTTGTTCCCATCCTGTTTTTATTGGGTCTCGTTCTATGAAAAGCGTGTTTAATGAATGTGCGTATACTGTCGTCCCTGATTAGCCTGTGCAGTCCTTTGTTTCACAGAGCACGGCTCAATGGTTTGTATATTCAACAATTACTATAAAAGTATGCTCAGCACACGGACTGTTCAGTGATACAAATACAAACTGACAGAAAATGAAACAATCGTTATAGATTCGTGTACGTGATAAATACATATACGTATATTTTCTTGTGACGCAAAACCGATACGCTCGTGGTATACATGTCTGTATTCTAAGCCGCGAAATAAACGTTTCTGAACAATATGTGAGTACTACAATCTTGGTACATCATTGACTTATGCTGAAATACATGATTTATTTTGGTTCAGTTTGCAAGACCAAGACTATCATGGGAGAAATGTTAACACCCTAGTTATCATGCTACACTGTAACGCGACGTATGGTCCGTAAGAGAATACATTCGTAGATAACTTTTGGTCAATTGATATTTGCGTAATAGTATTCGCTGTTAACATAATACTATATCAATTTTAACATATTTCTTTTTCATTAATAATGTAAACAAATGAACGGCAGTGACTCTACGGAAACATACACCAATATTGACATTAACGTTGTATCCATTTATAATAAACGCCTAATTGCTTTCATTCAACTGGAATAAGAACGAATCATAAACACATCTTTAACAGGCGCCACACCAGGAGCATTAGCTGTCATGAATGATTAATAAGCAACATTATTTGTGCTCAGGCGTATTATGCCCTAATGCATTCGTAGACTAAAAGTAACTAGTATTATTCTTCATGTTTGTATAAACGTCAAGTTGTCAACAGTATACTACATATCCGAAAACGTTGTTTGAAATTGCAGACACTTTTTTATCTCGCAGAATGGCTTCAGACTGGTCATAAGAGAACGTATTCCTTAAATATAAGCATACTTCAAGGACCCGTACTCTTCTTGATATACTTGTGTTTCGGTAATACGAGACGTCAAAACTGTCACTATTATTTAGAAATTGAGGCCATTAACTATTTAAATGCGAAAATGATGATATTTGTGCAGATTACTAACACAACAATATTGAAAATTGCAAATATATGTTGTCTGTTAGCGAGATCTTCCATGGATGAACAATAAAACGAAAAATGCAACAGCCAAAAATCAAAACAATTCAATTCAATTTACATATTCACTGGTCTCATTTCCGTCGTATAAGGAATGAAGCTGTTTTACCTTTACGTACCTCGAAAAACGAATAGTTTTACAGTATTGCACACACACTTAAGTCGTTAGTTTTACAGTATTGCACTCACACTTAAGTCGTTAGACCTTTCTGCTAATGGCTGGTGGAAAAAACCTCATACATGTGTTCCTACTAACACAACTTACACTATTCCAACTCTTTACGATGAACAACAAATATTTTACAAAAGTGAAGATGTTATGCTGAACAAGTACTTTGCAAGCCAGTGTTCATTTTTTTTTAAATAAATGCACCATACACACGCTGACCGTCTTCCGTACATACATATAAGTAAACACCAGATCAACTATTGACTCAACTAAATATCTCAAGGTATGAAAAGTGTTGGGTCCAGATTCAATAGATCATCGAATCCTAAAAGAGGCAATGCATCAACGAAGCATCCATGTGTGTATTTGGATAACTCATGTCTAAATACTTGCAAAATGACTTCTTGTTGGCAACATGCAAATTTGTGCTCAGTTTTTGAAAGAGTGATCTATCTTTAACGTCTAATTATCGATCATTATAACCGCTTAATACACCTGATACGGGTTTAAAAGGATACATCAAAAACACTTGTTAAGGTTCCTTCGTGAAATTTATGTTGTGTACCCACTCAATCTGGTTTATTGCCTAGAGACATTACTGTCAATCAGCTGACATATTTTTCAACACATTTTGCAGAGCGCTATTTAAGTGCTTTAGGTCAGAATTGTATTATTTGATATAAATAATATTTGTGATTAAGTATGGCGCAAAGGTTTTTTTTTATAAAAAGAATAACAAGCAGAAATTCGAGAACACCTATTATCGTTTTTGTCAAATGTATTTTTAATCGCTCACAAACAGTAATCTTTTGTTGATCGTCCTGCTCAACGTCTGTTAAAATTCTCGCCGGAAGCCTTCAAGTCTCTATTTAAGGACCATATGTGTTTCTAGTGTATATAAATGTCATTATTCATTGTCGTAAATTAGCCAAACAAAACTGCAATCAGACATTGAACAATTTATAGCTGGGCTAACACAAGGATGGTATGATATATCCATCAAATAAGCGACTTTATGCTGATAAATCACAATAAAAAAATACTCATCCATCATTGATTAAGCAGAGCGTTAATATTTCCATTGTTGATTTTCATAAACATCTAGGCGTTTTTATTTTGAAAGAATGTACATGTCATGCGCATTTATCATTCATAAAGGAAAAAGGAATTGGCAAGAGTGCATATAATGCTCGATTAAAATTAATGCTTAATAGAAACACTCACGAGAACAAATATTTTACGTTTATTAAACAAATTATTGAGTTTTCAGACAAGATGACCAACCCAAAATCCAAACTGAAGCCTATCAAATAATAGCCAGATGCGCACGTTTGGAATCATTAGATGAAATTTATAATAAGCTACGATGGAAAACTATCATTCAACGAAGACGCAAAAATAAAAAATAATAATAAGTTATCTATAATATGAACTCTAACAATGTTCCGAACTTCGTGCAGTCCATTGTACCCGAAGCAGTTGGGTCGCGTAGCAATTACTCATTAAGAAATTCGTCACATCCAACAAATTAAAGTCACTTATTCAAAATCGTTTTTATCGTGGACTGTATCTGAATCAAAATATTTCAAATGTTACAAACAATGTGTTGCGCCTTAAATGAACATCTTTTCTGACGTAATATTTCTACAAACCCGTTATGACTATGCGGATTTCATCAAACGAAGTCTTTTTTTTCTTGAATGCACTCCGAATGCTAATATTATAATACTGTGTTTAACAATAATGCTCTTTTTTGTCTACATGTTAACATCTAATTTCAATAAGACTCACAATGCACATGATATACTTTAAAACATGTGGTATGTCAAACTTGATTGTATTCTCTATGTTGTTGACTATTTGTCGCATTATGACTTAGAAATCCATGTCCAACGCAATAAATGACACACACGGTTACAACAGTAAATTTGTGAAAACAATTTTATAATAATTATACAGGAATACACAAATTACATGAATAATAACCTTATTAACCTTTATTGTGTTTAGCTCAATATAGGAGTTTAACAATTAAACAACAAAATACGATTTGAACGAATATTGGTTTGTCTTTGTTTTAACGATGCAAGAGTTTATATGAATTATCATTCAATTTGACATTTAAACGAATTTGGCATTTGACATAAACGAACATGACGTGTTCGAGCAAACTACGCCCATACTCAATACAAAAGTTCCAAAGAGTGACATATACTTTAAATACTGCATTAAAAACAGGCCATTGAAAAGGGAGGCGGAAAACTACAACGGGCGAGGCATGGTATGGTATTGCGCAAGGGGGGGTTAGAGGGTTAGGGTTTGGGTTAGTGTTAGGGGTCGGGTTAGGGTTTGGGTTAGCCTAAACCCAACCCTAACCCTAACCCGACCCCTAATCCTGACCCTTACCCTAACCCTTTTTTGGGGTTATCACCCCTGACCATGCCTCGTCCGTTTTAGTTTTCCGCCTCCCATTCAATGGGTTTATACTATTATTAGCGCCTTTATATACTTGGTGTACAATTTTACCAAACCAACGAAGCCTTTTCTTTTGCTTTGATGACAACCATCATCATTGTCCAAATGTCACAGTCTCTCTTTAATATATAGTATAGATTATAATGCTTACCATTAAAAGGAAAAAGTAACAATGCCTGTGTTGTTAAAATAATACGGTGTAAAAATATTAACAAATAATACAATGCAAAAGCAGCATATCACGATGAATCTGTTTTAAAAATGTTTCTTTTTATCGTTTAATGTATATGTATTGATTACGTCATATTTAATTTGATTTCCTTTCCGATCGTATACCATATTACCCGGCATTTTCTGCTAATACAAACGAATAAGATAATAATTATGTCTTTATAATTTAGGACCTCAATATGTTTACATTCTCGTGTTGCAACAGTTCGATTTTGTAAATGTGCAAAAAAGTTGATAAGATTAACTCCCTTACAAAAACTACACGGATAATACTATGCAATGGGCGTAAAACGCTAACTCCGGTATATTGCACATTAACCTGGCATATATGAATCACATTGAACAGACATGTAAAGCAAATAAAGAATATCTTCTCTTCGCAAGTTATAGACACTCGCTTGCTTTATTACATCACAATCAAAGGTATATGTTTGAGTTTGGGATATAACGTGCAGTATGTGTCTTGATATAGACGAACACACAAAGACAAACACACACTTGTCCGAAAATAAAGGTTTTCATAGTATTTGAATGCTTTTAACTTTGTTAAGCGAAAAAGATGATCTTTGTTGGGTTTTTTTCAAAACAGATATAACGTTGAAGAAGACGTTTCAGAAAAAACATTCAATTCGAGTGTTTTGCAGATTTGATGATGTACAGTCGAAATCCGCTATATCAAATACAATAAATGAATGCATATTGGTGCCCTCCTTCTTATAAACAGTTTTATTCATACGACATATAAAACTATCAATGAGGTCACCTCATTGCAATACGGAAGATCCGTGTCGTTCTGAATTTCATTGAACTAAACAATATTTAGCTATTGAAACATAGCTTTTGTGTTGAATTAAGCTTTCCAAACAAAATTTAATGTCCTTGAAATGTCATTACTAAAAAGTAATTAAGCAGCTGAAGTTTCACCTCTTTATATTAAACCAAAGAGGAAAATAAAAGGCGTAAAAAGTAAATGCGTAAGTGATCCTTTGTGATACCCTGTTCACCGTGTATATACAGAAGTGACATCGCGATAAATAAAGAAGCAAACTGAAATACTTACGATGGATATAAACTTGACGGAAACTACGAGATAAGTCCAATTCACTGGTATCCGCTCTTTTAAAAGAGATGTTTCTTGTATTAACAAGTGTTTGTTTTTTTAAGTAAATATTTAACTCTTTTTTTCAAATGTCGCTGTTTGTTTTGTTTCGTTGTTTTTCCTTGTCCGTGTTTTAAAGTGGCCTTTTCACAGATTTCGGCATATTTTGAAGTTTGTCATTAAATGCTTTATATTGATAAATTTGAACGAATTGATCTTAAAAGCTCCAGTAAAAAATCAAGAATAAAATTAAAAAAAATGGAAAAAATGCCAGGAACCAGAGCTCGAACCAGTGACCCCCGGAGTCCTGGACTTAGTCTGAAGTAAAAACGCATTAACCCTCTCGGCTATTCCGCCAGATATACACAGTTAAAGTATTGTATACCTTATATAAGCAATCTTCGTAGTTTCGTAAATTTAAACGACAACAACAGAACTCTCCAAATTATCGTTTCGCGTTGCAACGCTTTATAATTTTTAGGTTTTCAAATCGTCAAAAGATACATATAATGGCTATATTGGACTATGGTAAATGTTCAGTTATACTGTTTCCTCATAAATATCATAACTAAAACGAAAATTCGCGAATTTGAAACAACTTTTTTCAATTTTGTCAATTTACCAAACCGTGAAAACATCCCTTCAAATTGAAACGCATGATCTTTGACTTTGATAGACTTCTGAACGATCGCATATTCACGGCTAGTTGTTTAGAGTATGCTGCCACCGTGTTAATAAGTGAAGCAGGAATGTAATGATACAGTAAGAAATAAATGATGTTTAATGCAAATAAATTAGAGAAAACACGTTCAATTATATCGACTAAACTCATTGAAGGGGTAATGCTTAAGCAACATGAAAACTCCGTGAAATGTCTGACACGTAAGTGTATTGTTTCTGCTTTTATTATGAATGAAACGTCAATTAGATTGTCGTTACAAAACTTATAAATCGTACATACCGATTATGTCTTAATTTATATTATTTGCGCCACTGAAAATAACATAATAGCTTGTACACATTACATAATAGAGCTCAAGTGTACAATTGTACTAAAGAGCATCCAACGAGTAAGACCTCAGTTATTTAGAGCGTATAACATATATTTGCAAGCATACATATACACCACGTTGATTTCAAACATGTATGTACGATTTGCATACACACGATTTTTATTATTACGCAATAAATACGTATAAGGAACGTTAACATGTCTAGAACTGCCCCGATATTAAGTCTGAAATATCTCATAGTAAACGTAATGTTTAATTACACGCTTACTTATATTTGGATTGTTTAAATTGAAATAGAAAACAACGCTGCTCGTGTGTAGAAATGAAAACGTCACTGCAGAGTGGAATATAAATCTTTATATTCGTTCACCAGACATAGTGGATACTGCGGAGCATTACCGGCTTGAGAAATGGCTATAACGTTGAGTGGTCTGACATTGAAGTGTTTGCCCTAATATTGATTACACCTCTTAGTGCGTCGGAAGTAAAAGTTACGAATCCACTCGATAAATAAAACGACCGGAAGACCCCATAAACTGTTCATTTCATTTCTGAGGAGCCTGTCATTCAACTTGTATATAACGTATTCAAAGCATAAAACGGTATTAACATGGTTAGTACGGAATTATATATACTGACCCTAAGAGAGAAATTCGAAACACAAATTTGTGTCATCAAATGATTTCCATGACATCCTTCTTGCGAAAAGTGCAATCGAATTTCAGTTCATTTACTTTGAATTATTTTGATAAACTAAATACATGTAATTGGGGAATTCCGTGTAAAATAATGAGAATGGTATACACTCGTTGAACATTACATAACGTGTACATTACATTGTTAGCTGTAAGAGTTACTTTTTAGAAATTACAACGACCAATGTTACGTTCTACAACTGCCAATGATACGTTTTGAATAATGTTGTTTCAACTGCTTTTTTTAAACTATGTTGTAGACATAAGTCATCACAATAGCACAAGCGTCATGCGTTTGACTGCTTTTTAAACTTTGATGAAAACTATTAATTTAAATATGCATTTTGCGCGCCTAAGTAGTAAGCATGTTTTACTTAGATAGCAATTCCCCAAACAACTGTAAACGAAATTTATAGCAAATGCCTCGTCAAGTTTTATGGTGTATCGTTCTCTCATACATGCATAACATGGGGTATTTGGTATAAATACAGTTTATATATTGATAGTCAAACTATAAGTTGTTTGAATGTTGTGTTTAGTATTAAACTTTAAATTTACTATAAATAAACAGACGACCATTACCAGTTTCATAACATATGCATTGCGTTGATATAATTCTCGTCCAATATTGGATTATAAGACTATTCGAGAGAAAACGATTGCACATTAATGTTATGTTGTGGCGCCAAGAAACGGTTTAACTGACACATGTTTGAGGTGTTACTTTCAAAGCGACCACACTCTTTTTTCGCATGTAGATACGAACAAGTTCATATAACAGCGCTAGATTATGACAGGTGGAATAATTTACATTTAGCGAACACACTTTATAGTGGGTTAAGTTATTCTATAAAGATGCAATATCGCGTGTTACAAAGAATGGACATTTTTCGGAGTTTGTCTGTATAAAAAGAGGGGTGAGACAAGGATGTCCTTTATCGCCGTACCTTTGTATTATCTGCGTTCAATTAATGTTGATAGACATAGAACTTAACACAGAAGTAAAAGGAATACAAATAAATAATGCAGAACTAAAACAGTCACTTTTTGCTGATGAAGCTTCTTTCATATTAGACGGTCCTCGTATATCGTTTGAAACATTAATAAAAATCATAGAAGAATTTGCAAAAATATCCGGACTTACATTAAACAGACATCAATGTAAAATACTTAAAATAGGAGCATTCAAAAATAACGCAATCGAGTTTTGCAAACATAAAAAAATCATCTGGAACTCTAAACACGCCTCAACTTTAGGGATATAATTTAGTAACGAACCAACAGAAATAATGTCATGATATTTTCCTGAAAAAATGCATGCTTTTGAAACTGGTTTGAATAAATGGAAACGGTGGAAACTATCGTTAATTGGAAAAATCACAGTTTTAAAAATCTTTGCAATACCCAAGCTTGTATATCCATTTACAGTTTTACCAAATCCATCTCAAGAAATCATTTCAAAAATAAATACACTATGTTTTAAATTTCTGTGGAATGAACAACCTGATACAATTGCCAGAAAGCGGATCATACAAGATTATGCCGATGGTGGTTTAAAAATGTTAGACATTGACCTATTCTTAACATCCCTCAAAGCCAGTTGGGTGAAATGATTTATATTTCAACCCGACTCGATACCGATTAGAATATATATACCAATATGCTAAACAACAATGGAGGAATGTTAATTTTCAAATCAAATTACCATGAAAAAGATGTAAGAGACCTTAACATAAAATCCGAATTCTTAAAAAACATCCTCTTTGGATGGCTCAGTGTCTCATTGGAAAAAAATGAAACACCTATACAAAACCAAATAATCTGGAATAATACATTTTTAAAAAACGAAAATAAAACTTTCTTTATTAAAACATTGTTCGAAAGAGGTATTCAATATATTGAACATATATATGATTTCAGAAAAAAAAAGATTTTTACAGTTTCCAAGTATAGTAAAAATATATGAAATAGATAAAGCAGACTTTATATAATACCATCAAATAGTCAAAACCATTCCCGTCGATTGGAAAAATAAACTAAAAGTAAACGATATCATTTATACCACCCCGGAATACATGCTTAACAAAATAACAGAACATACAAAAAATTGCAAACTAGTTTATAAATCTCTTTTACTAAAACACAAACCTGAAGAGTTCAAACAATTTGACAAATGGAAAGACACGCTTAATAATCCAGACATTAATCCAAGAACTATCTTCAGTCAATCAGTCCAATTAACTATTGACACAAAACTAAAAAAAATTCAATATGATAAATATCTCATGCACATTTTACCAAACAACACTAACCTACATAAATGCCATCTCGTTCCGTCAACATTATGCGATTTTTGTTATATGTACTCTGAAACAAATATTCACGTATTCTGGGAGTGTCACTTCATCCAAAAATTTTGGATTGATATCAAACACTTTATTGACAACAAATTAAAAAGGTTAGAAAACATTGAACTAAATTTTGCAAAAATATCATTCTGTAATTTCACCATAGCTGACTCCAAGAAATGCACACGTTATAAACTTCGTAAAATTATTGGCTAAATACTTTATCTTTAAATGCAAACATGAAAAAGCAACACCGCAAATTGATGCTTTTGTTTCTTTTTTAATAATCGAATTAAACTCGAGGAATTAAAAGCGACAACACAAAATAAATTACATATATTTTATACTCACTGGGCGCTTTTTATACTTAATTAGTACACACACCCTAAATAACCCATTTGAATAAACTTTGTAACATAAGTACACCTACCCTAAAGCAACATACACTTGTCTTTTTTCTTATTTTGGTTTTTGTGTTTCTATCCATATATATGTTACTTTGTGATTCTATTCCATGTTGGTGAACCTTAAAACACATTTATTCACACCAAACATAGTCTTCATTGATGCCTTGTATCATAATTATATCGCGAAAAATATGAAACAAATGTACTAAAAATTATGTATTTCATACATTATATGATCTGCAATTATGTAATAAATATATTACGATGGAAATAAAAACATGGAATAACGAAAAAGAATAATTTACTTGTTGAAGGTTCTTCTTGTGCTGAATCCTTATATTTATTTGTGTTTTTTTTTTAATTTATCTTTTTATGTCATAGAACGTATGTTTGTTCGGGAAACTGTTGAAAACGTCATTTTATTAATTCAAGTTATAGAGCGGTGTCTTTTATGTATAATATTTTGTAGTAAGTGACTTGTTTGCATGGTTATAATATTAGTCGTCGAATAGTCCGTCCATCTGCCCTACTTTTATGTCGGGTTATTTTACAGCAATTACTAGTCGGAGTTCAATGACATTTTGTTAGAAGAATCGTTGTTGTTGGTGGTTTGCAAACTAACATAGCATCAGTTTTCAACATTTATTTCACCGAATTATGGGACTTCGAACAAATCTCAAAATATAATATATATATATATAGATAGATAATGCAAACAATAATTTTTAAATATATGATTTTGTCATGATGCTCAGATTTTAATAAACTTAATTAAACTAAAGCAATTTTGCATCACCAATTAGGACGAATACATGTTGTTGGCACGTACACCTTTAATGTTTGTTATCATATATATTAATTTATACACGAATTTTTGTTTATCATGTTTCGTGTAGTAAACTTTAGGATTTTATTTCAGCACATTCAATTGCATTTTGTTCACTGTCACAATCAACATGTTGTGCTATTTAAAATGTATATGTTACTCATGTGTACGGATGTTGTTATTGAATATGTGTGTCTGTGTAGTATATGATTTACCTTTTGTCGTATTTTGTCGTATTAAAGATGTTATGTTATATTGCGTGTGCGGAACTGGAATGCCAACGCTGTTGTCAAGTATGACAATCAATAACACAACAGCACCTAAACAGATTGTTGTCAAAGATTCCTTGGTACGTCATATTTCAAAAACGTGTAACGCATTTCCTTATCATTTAACATGTTTTTAATATGCTTTGTCCAAAGAATATTAGCAGTTTTGTTTTCAGTATATGCACATGCACAAACACGTTTCATGTATTACTAATGCATAATTATAACAGCTGAAATAAATTACTTATACCTATAGTCAAGCCAATAAAGTCATATGGTATTTAATATTGTTTTGACGTTATTTAAGTACATAAAATATACAAATTGAGTGACTGCTTCACATTGTATGGGACCGTCAGACCATTCAAAATCATCGATTACTTTTTGTAATATTTAAAATCTGAAGTGACGCTTTACATGTGCAACATACATAAGTATTTATTGTAATTTTACCTTTAAGTACAAATGTGCATTATTTTTAATTACGTCTTTCACACAATAATGAGTTGTTTTGGTAAACACATTAAAATATTAACATTCTGGTATATATGTACATTCTTACAGGCCACTTGTCACTCTCATAGCAGAGAACACAATTGTACCAATTGTTCAACATATGACTAACAAAACGTGCCTGTGTTTTTATATACTCATGACATTTCTCAAAACAAGAATATAACATATATTATATAATAAAATAATAAAAATCATAATTGTGCTCATAAGACACGAATGCCTCCTCTGCATGTTACATGACACAGAAACAAGCGTTGTATGACAGATGAAATCCAATTTTGGGCCCGACAAGAAATGCCACGCACAAACACGAACGCACGCACACAACCCCACCCCCACGCGCATGGGTAGCACTATATGCCTTTCCGAAATGTCATGATGGCGGGATTATAATTTGTAAAGAGCTTCACAAAAGAACTAAATATTGTAATGTTCCTATTTTTATAGATGTGCCTCCTTTTTATGTGTCTCTATTGTATGCCATGATGCTATTTCGGCATTTGTGCCAAGCGTTTAGAAGTGGAAAATAACGCTAAACTTTGTTTAATGTTATAGTGTAGTAAAATGATGTAAACACTGTGTTCACAGACTGTCTGCTACAATGCATCTTTATATGTTGTTTTTAAAGAATAAAAACGTACGGAACTTTCAGAAGTCTTATCCACTACATCATTTGCCAAGGTTCCTTAAGAGTAATGTTTTGTGAGTAAAATAGTATTTTACTGTAGCCTATGACTGAGCTTTTAGAATGTTGACATATTTACTGCTAAAGCACCTCTATTGAAGTGATAGTGTTTGATGCTTGAAGGCTGATTCGGCCGAACGTCCCCTCTATTATGGACGTCACAGGCATGTTCGTATTTGTTTTCGTAAGTAAGGGTCATTACTTTTACCAGTTGATCATTTTTTTACAGTAGACTATTTTGTACAATATAAAACTTGACCACTATTTGTTTATCTGCGGTTCTTTTACTACGAATCGACCATCTGTTCTGTTCTACGACGTTAAAAGCGCTCGCGTGAAATTTGTGGAGCGATAATTCCGACGTACAAACAGTTTACTAAATATAGTAAAATATGTATTAAAGATATATTAAAACTGAATGCTAAATAATAGTAATCAAACAACATGGTCTTGAATACTAACTTACGGTTGCCGCAAAACACACATTTTTCTGGGACCAAACCAATAACAACAACACATGCGCTTCAGAACGCTTTTCAAGCTTTTCTTTGGTTCCGTTTCAACCTCAAGGCTTTGGTATTCCGAACCAGAGCGCTTCAGTACTTCGACGTAACTTTTGATAGAATCGGAAAAGCCCGCCTGTTTGGTTTCCGTGGCATCTAATTCTATCAGTGGCACCTCGTTCTGATAAATTATTTTACTGATGTTCTCTATGTCGTCTGGTGTGCATACTTCCTTCAAGGTATAAAGTGCTTTGACGTCATAGCATGTTTGCAAAGCTTTATACACAACAGTGGCACAATTGTGGAAAAAGAGATCGTATCTTGATTCTGCTCTTAACACGGTCCACCAGTCTTTTATTTGTTTATCATGTTCCAATGTCGTGTCCAGTTGAATACATATATCCGGTTTCCGGTGGAACTGGGCTGTATCGCTCTGTAGAGTGGTGTGAACATGTTCCTTTGCAACAACTGGCTTGCAGAAGATCTTTTTAGCTGAAAATGGAAAATAATATGACATGATTATACACACTACAGAACACTGCATAACAACAGCCTGGGCATAAATCAGCCCAGGATCAATTGTTAGGCCGGGCCCCTAAATTGTTCGACAAATAGGTAGGTTCCTATATTAAATCATAACTTCAATAACTTGTGGGCGAATTTAGTCAAATGTGAGTGTATGCCCTTGCAACAGGCTTTCTGGTTCAAAGACATACGAATACATCTTTGTTTATATACCTGCTGTTTGACACGTTAAATGAATAGCATTCATTACCTAACACTATAATAATTGCATCTGGACCCAACCCTAACACAGTACTATAACTTCAACATAAATAAGTATGTGTGTTTAATTATAACCTCATGAAATACCCATTGACTCCACGTGACCCAGTTTCGAAATTGGTCTAGAAATCCTTGGTATAAATGTTGTGACTACTACTACAACAACTACTACTTCTGGACTAAGAGTGGGAAATGCACAACGTTTATACACTTAGTGAATTTTCCACTGATTATCAGGCTGTAAATACTACACAGTAGCTTTACTCAACATGTCGTCTTGTATACACAACTGTGCACATTTTGTAAAGAGCAATAATGCAGTTCAAAGATATTTACCGCAAACGGAAATGTGCTTGACGATAACCATATGACGAATATGCGCAAGTTCCCAGTGTGATCGTGTGCGAAATTTTTGTTACACGTAATTTAAAGTTAATTAAAGGTTCAAACCCCCTTAATTTGACATTTTGAATGAACATATTATATGAAAAAATGATACTGATATAAAATATTACAATAAATCATTTCTCTTCAACAAATGCTTATTATAGAGACCACCAGTTTATTCACTCACTTCGCCCCTCAGGCCACCAGCTGATGTACGTTCCGTCGCTCAGTGCAATGGACACGTGACCACGACTGAAGCCCAAATAGCCGTCCCATTTATAGACAGTAAGTGGCATGATTACCGAGGGTCATACCGCCAAGTTAAGTCTACAAGCAAAGAACTAGTAGTCAGAAGGCGTAATCATACGCATATTCCGCTCGGTAAATTAAAGGGGTTGGTTTTAAACACTATTTATTTAGTTCATTGAAAGTACATATAAGCAATACAATACAAACATACATATTATATTTGAGCAATATGCTAGGCAGGTAGAATTGCAGTATTGCTTTACATAAAGGCTGTAAAATACAATTGGACAGAATTGAGAAGGAAGCTCGAGGCTTATACTATGTCTCTCTTCTGTCAGTTAGAAGCGCTGCTGTAATGGTGTAAACAACCAAACGTTATAACAACTATTTAAAGACATGTCAAAATTACGAACAATATATTACAGTAATTGCATACTGGTTAGAAATGTAAAAATACTATAACTTATATTACAAAAAATATAACAGAGTAATGTAGATAGCATAAGAGCTAATAAGTGGAGAAGGAAAGGGATAGAAGTGGAAGAGTAGAGTTTCAGAATAAGAGAAGTTGCGGTAAGAAAGGAAGCAGTTGCGGGAACGGGGCATCGTTAGCAGAATATGGTTTGTTCCTGAAGTAGACATGGTTTAGAATCTATGACTATCTCGGATGAAAGACTGAACATGTTTAAATATTAATGAATTTACTTCATATGAGCCGTCTTTAACACCGAAAAGAAGAAGTTGCAAAGTAATGGGTAAGAATCTAGACAGATTGTTAAAAAGGATAACTTTTTTTTTCTGTATAAATGGGACAATTGAAGAAAAAGTGATATGTGTCTTCAATCGCACCGCATTGACAGTATGGACTTTGTACAATGTTTTTTGAGTACAAATGTTCATTTAAACTGCTACAATGCATTCGTAAACGCGCATGTAGAATATTAGATGTCCGCTCCCCATCGTAGAAATGCTGGGGAATTATTTTCTTATCTTTGCTAAGATTTGCTTTGAATGCAAAGAGAGAAGGAGCCGTTCTCACCGATTCCGGTAAATTGTTCCATAAGTTTATAGTTGATGGTAGGAAAGATCGTGTAAAAAGTTGTGATTTGCATTGGATACTGCGAATGTTGTTAGAGTTACGAAGTGGATAAGCAGATCTTTCTCCCACACTAGAGAGGATAAGTGTGCACAAGTATGGGGGTGCTAGGGAATTATACATTTTATAGAATTGGGTAAGTTTATGTTTTATTCTCCTATTTTTTAATGGTTCGAGAGCAGTTTCATTGTATAGGTTTTGCAAGGATGCCAAACGTGTTCCCCCGCTGATTATCCTTGCTGCTTCCTGTTGAATCTTCTCAAGTTCTATTTCATCTTGTGTATAAATGTTATCCCATACTATATCAGCGTATTCAAGAATTGGTCTAATAAATGTTGTGTAAATCGATAGAAGGGACTTTCTATCGAGCGTAAACTTGAACGTTCGCATTACATTGAGTCTTTACCATGCTTTCTTCTTGACTGATTCAATATGGTCATGCCAGGAACATGTATCAGAAAAAGTTAAGCCTAGATGTTTGTGAGACGAAAACATCAGTGATTTGGCAATCGTTGAAAAAGCGAGGGGGATGGATTGGGCGGTTGATTTTTCTAGATATAACTAAGGATTCGGTTTTGGATGGATTGAAGGTTACCAACCACTTATCAGCCCAGGAATGAATTTTTGCAAGATCAGTGCTAAGATGATTAGCCGCATCAACAGGGTTGTCGACGATGCTATATAGCGTGGTGTCGTCTGCAAATAGGCGAATTGGACAGTGTATATCTCGTACTATGTCATTTATATAAATGAGAAAGAGGAGGGGCCCTAATTTAGACCATTGAGGGACACCAGCGTTTATGGGTAATGGGGTCAGATCGGCAGCCAGAGAATACAACACACTGGGTCCTCTCGTGTAGGTAGTCTTTTAACCAAGATAGAAGATTGCCCGAGATACCACTAAGCCGGAGCTTGTGGATAAGTCCTTCATGCCATACTCTGTCGAAGGCCTTAGAGATGTCGCAAAAAAACAGCTCGAACCTCTTTACCTTCGTCAAGGGCTTTACAAAAGGAGTGATACACAGAGATTAATTGGTTCACAGTGGAATCTTTTGGAATGAATCCTGATTGAGATGGGGTTATATATTCAATAGCCCTTAAATGGTTAAAAATATATTTGTGGAGAATTCTCTCGAGGCATTTACTTAAAACACTAGAAGGGAGATCGGTATGTAATTTTCAACATCCTGAGGATCAGATTTTTGTGAAGTGCACAAACAATTGCTTCTTTCCAGCTCCGTGGGACCCTACCATTACTAATAGAAAAATTGAAAAGATTTTGTAGTGGACCTGAAATCTCAGATGCAATTTTCTTCAGAACTTGACTATTTATTTGGTCTGGACCTGATGCCTTTCCCCGTTTTCATAACTTTAATGGAATCCAAGACATCTTGACGGGAAATAATGAGATCTTCAAAGACGGTGCAATCTGGCTCTTGGGAATGTAGGTTGTGCATATGCGTACTTGGTGTAGTTAAAGTAGATTGAGATTGGAAGAATGAATTAAGAATATTTGCTTTATCAAGGGGTGACTCATATATGGTACCATTATGAATTAAGGGAGGCAACTCGTTTTGTGTGGTGTTTTTATTTGTGATTTTTTTTTATTATTTTCCAGAACTCGGATGATGAGTGTTGATTTTCACGTATAAGTTTAGCGAGATTTTCAAAGTGCACTTTTTTCGCTGATCTGACAAGATTATTAACAATATTACGTTGTTGGCGAAAGACGTGCCAGTGTCGGTCTAAATTGGTAGCCTTGGCTTTTTTGTATGCTCGTTTGCGGCGGTCGGATTTCCTTACGAATATTAGTATGTAGCCATGGAGGATCGGCTGTTCTTATTGTACATATTTTGTTCGGGATTGTAGCTTCGCAGAGACTGATAAGTTTACGTGTGAAATTTGAAGTATATATGTCGATATTATTATCACAACAACTGTTCCAATCGAAATTCTGCACAAGTTGTCTTAGATTAGTGTAGTCCCCATCTTTATATCGCCATATTTTACGTTTAAAATTAGATCCAGCTATTCTATTGAATTTTATGACGCAGTAGACTTGGCAATGAAATCGAAGTTGCTGGTTAAGAAAGGGTTCTCCAACGCCGCTTTTTTAGCACTTTCAAGGAAGATGTTACTATAAAAAGATCAAGAATGGAATTCGAGGTTTCAGTAAAATGAGTAGGTTCTTTAATAATCTGTGTGAGATTATACTGTAAAAGAAGGGAGTCCATTTTGATCGTGCACTGTGGTTTATTCATGTCAAGATTAAAATCACCTGTGATAACAATATTCTCAATACCGGTGTCAACGGCTAGTGAGATCGAATCGTTTATGCATTCTAGTAGATAAGGAGAAGAGTTTGGTGGTCTGTAGAAAGAGCCAGATAAAAGACGCCTTCCCTTTATACGTAGTTCGACCCATAGACATTCTAGATCATCATTTTGTAGGTCAGGTCGCTCAATGGCAAAGAGATCGGATTTTACGTATACTAGAATACCTCCATGGGGATCGTTTCTTCTATCCCGTCTGAACGGCTTATGATAAGAAGGGAAAAGTAGGTCGTCAGTGTCAACTGTTGAGCTGAGCCAAGTTTCAGTAAGCACTATAATATCAAAATGTTTGAGATCTGCATACAGAATATCTTTCTTGGCGAGGAAGCTCTGAACGTTGTAATGAACAATTTTTAGATTATGGACAAATGCATCATTTATTGAAGATGAGAAAGATGTACCCGAAGAAGAGGATGACATAACAAGGGAGCTGTCGGGTCCAGGATTTGGATGGACATCGCCTCCTCTAAGAAAAAGGACTGCCAGCCAGCAAACTAACTCGAACATATTCATTTGTTGAAGTCCTTTACTTTTCATTGTACGTGAGTGGAACAAACCTATCCTCATCCTGTACACTCCTATGTCAGTGTACATCATGTAATGCTGAGTGCAAGAAATAATTGGATGAGGAAAAAGCTATCGTGCGCCCGGCCCGCAAGAAGTGAAAGACGGAAGGAGGATTAATAAGAAGAGAAGAATAACAAAAATAAACAAACATTTTTGTTGATGTTATCAAGAGATGGTAAAACCTCATTTGATAAATTTATATTTTGGGCTGTATAAGTGATACAGAAAGTGGAGCTTATATTGAATGATCGCGTAGTAACATAATAGTACAAGGATCTACGCAACATGCGCTTCGTACTTGGGCAAACCGAAAATGACAAGCTTTTTACAAAGCTTGAAGTATATGCTATGCGGCGTGCTAACGGGATAGTCTGTGTTTGTACAATTCGCACGATTTCCGCAAGCTGAAAGAAAAACATGTGCACTAAGTGTGTGGCGACAGATTGTAGATTACTATTTATGCACAAGTTGGAGTGATGATCGTGTTAATTGTTTTTTTTCTTAATACGCGTTTACAAGTTACTTCAGGTCAAATTGATATTGAAAAATTCGTCTTATTGGGTGTGTTTTTAATGAAATGTGTGTTAGTTGCATTTACAAAATAAAATAGGAAAAGGATGTGTGTATTCACCAAAGTGTAAATATTCATTTTCCGAGATTGTGATTTATTCATTCGTGGATGGATTACCAGTGATGTTGGCTTTATTTCACACCACAGTTGAAGGCAACATTTGGACATATATTTACAAGAAGCGAGTCTGGTAAGATCTTACAAATCATAGAAAAAAGTATATGTTTACTATTCGATATGTTGGATAACTGCTTGAATATTGACCTAGCATATGGATTTACTTGCAACAGTCAATCTGACAACACAATAGGTCTAAACAAATATCCTAACAAGCAAGATAAGCTATCTGGCAGCTGAGCTTCAAAATATATGAGTGGTTGTGAGTACACAAAAGGTTAAGTTGCTGTACAACAAAAGATAAATCAACCAATAACTGGTGTTCAAATAGTAAGTGTTGAGATTTCACAAGTAACAATTAATTTATGGTGATGTACAATTATAAAATTGGTCATCCAGTATGTGGGGGTTTAAAATGTATAAGTGCAAAGAGTACATAGGTACCAACTAATTAAGTTGCTGTACTAAGTGAGATAACTCAGTCACCGAGGGGAATGTTCAAGTCATATATGATTGATAGAAAACAGTCAATACACACATGCTAACATATGGTCAATTGATTATAAAAATATCCATTATCATATTACACCTTAAATATTTGTTAAGAAGTTAACACCTATTATGTTTAACTATAAGTGCAAGAAAATACACAATCAAGAAACAACTGCATAACACATAACATATTGTCAATTGA